>NW_017674077.1:22279-68074 GCF_001879085.1 Nicotiana attenuata | reverse complement strand
AAGATTTCTTCATCCTACCAAGACCTACCAACCCTCCCATCTTCAAGGTAGTAATCCTTATGATCTTGGTTTGAAATTCCATCATTCATACACTAATATTGATGAAATCTTCACATAAACACTTAGATTTTTCAAGAAATTCCTTCAAGAACCCAAAGAAGGGTTTCGCAAGATTTCTTCCAAAAAGGTAAATCCTACACCTTAGACTTACATATATGGAGTTATTATGGAAATATGAGTATGGATTAAGTATTGTAACTCATGGGATAGTGATTGGAAGCCCTAGGTGCCTAACCTAGGTTGTGTTGGTATTGTAGAGATTGTGAGATGGGTTATTGAGGTATGATTCTTGGGGTAATAGTATTATGTATACATGCATGTACAAATTAGGCTTATGGAAGATTGATGTATATAAATAAATAAAGATAGGGGTTGGGGAATGAAGGAAGTCTTGTAAAAGAGATTAAAAATCAAGATGCTCAACTAGTGTTCGATAAAATGCTCAAATGAGTTGAAACCATGAATACCTTCCTAATTTGTGTTCTATTTTGTTATGTCTCAAGTAGATTGGGATTGCTAGAATTTCCGAAACGTCGTAGTAACTTAAGGAAAGTTTAAACGAGGTATGAATGGCTAACTTTGACTCTTGTAGAATCCCCTTGTTGTGACGAGCATACGGTATGTGTACCTTGTATGAAAATATTGATTGCCTTAGTTGATTTCCATACCACCAAGTTATATGTGATTGTGAGAAGTGATTTGATGTGCCTATCTTGTTATGTGCAAAGGTTGTAAAAGCTTGAGGATGTCGACATGGAAGTATGTGTTTACTTATGTGAACTATTTGTGAATTCTTGTGATTAATGTGCCTTGAACGTTGTTGGTTAAGTCTTCCGATATGATAGTGCAAGTAGATGGCAATAAACCAAGTTGTGATTGTGAATGTGTTATGTGGTAAGAACCGTGAAACAAATGATGGAAAGGAATCGTAATTGGTGCAATTGAAACAACTGTGGTAATATCATGTGTGGCTTGACGTGGGAAACTATCGTTGTGACATAAATTGTACATTGGGCTGTTGAAAAAGATGGAAATAGGCATTGATGGTTATGAAAATCCTTTGTGAATTGTGCTGCTATTCCTTGAAGAATTGTTGTTGTTGTCCTTGATATTTGTTGTTGTTGTTCTTGAGACTTGTTGTTGTCGTCCTTGTGAATTGTTATTGTGGTGGTATTGTTTGTTAGTTGTGATTGTTCGGTGGGATCGGGTTGCGCGCTGCAACACGAAGTAATAAGGTGTGGGTTGTGGTGATAAGGGTGGCCGAGGTAATAAGGGTGACCGAGGTAATAAGGGTGGAAAGTGATCGAAATCACTATTGAAATGAAAATATGAGAAAATTGTAAAATCATTGATGTGATAATGTTGAAGGGGAAAAGGAGAGATTGTGAAACTTGTTTGGCTTTGACTGTTTCTTTCCCGTGCATTTGATCGTTGATTCTATTGATGTCTGTTACTTGTGTGTTATTTGATTTTACTTGGGGTGAAGTTTGTTCATACATACCAGTACAATTCAAATGTACTGACGTCCCTTTTGCCGGGGGCGCTACATTCGTGTTATGATTGTAGGTGGTTCTATAGCAGGTACTCCAGTCCACTGACAGTAGCACCTCATCCACTTTCCGTCAGCTGTATTGGTGAGCCCATTTCCTCTCGGGGCCCTGCGTGGCTCATGCCGCTTTTTCTCCAGAGTCTATTTTGGTATTTGTGTAAGGTATAGCCGGAGCCTTGTTGCCGGCATTTCCATATTATTTGTATTTAGAGGCTCCGTAGACAGGTTGTGGGTAGTGTCGGGCATGGGAATTTAAAATAGAAATATTGATGTTTGGCAATGATGTATAAAACTTGTAATACTTTTAAAGTGGCGAATGAAGTTGCTAATGTAAATGAAATGGAAATCGTTTGTGATATGTTTATAGAATTTGATAAATGGAGTCCATCTCCTATTTATTCATGAGTTAGTTTGGGTAGAATGAGACCTAACAGGCTTGCTCGGTCGGTTTACTCAGTTGAGCGCCGGTCGCGCTCCTCGAATTTTGGGGCGTGACAAACTTGGTATCAGAGCCTAAGGTTTTAAAGTATCCTAGGATGTCTCGGAGCCGTGTCTAGTAGAGTCCTTCTTATCGGTGTGTTGTCGACCACATCTATAAGTTGGAGGCTATTCAGATATTTAGGAATTCCACCCTTCTTTGATACTCCAATCGTGCTATAGAGCTTAAGTTAGGGAGCTGATTTCCTCTCTAAGTATTATTCTTAAGATTGGTAACCTTGATACCATTATCCGCGAATTTGAAGCATGTGAGGAGGGATTGATCCCACCATTGAGTCCGAGTGGATTGCCCAAGGACTTGTTAGGAGAATGTATTGAGCTGTGGATGGATTGGTAAAACATATCGCTAAAGGGGGGAGTGTCCTTGTCCCTATTGATGTCTTTGCACCATCAGATCATGTGGTATATCAGTATGTTACCTACGTACGTTAGAGATGTAGAGTCGAGGGGTATCGGTTAAGCTATTGCCCTATCAACCCAACATCGTTAAGTGAGTCAAATCAGAATTTCTACCCATTGTGTATGTACATCCATATTGAAGAATTCTCATAAACATGGTCTTAACAAGGTGTTGAATAACTAAACATTGCATGTATCGACTCTTTGAACGAGACGCATTATTCGTGAATCCACTATATTACAAATCCTCTTATTTACACTCTTGTGGAATTAAGTTCTATAATTGTTTCCTTGAATGGAGTTATGACTCTAGGATTAATACTTCCGACTTGCATTTTCTAAATTCTTAACAAGGGACTACACCTGATGAATTTCTTACAGAATATTTTACTGAAATGGACAACATCTACTCTCTTGTACCTATACATGCACCGTCGTAAAGTTCACCTATGTGGTGTCAAGTTCCATGCAAAGCATCCCAGCGTTGCAATCCTTCTCGAGTCACTCTTTTACTCAGCTGTGTATATGGCTTATATGGTTTGAACACTCAATCTACTCTCTTGCGAACGTCATCATGAAATCTTCTCACTGCCTAGTAACATAAGAGCATACCATAACACCTCACATGAGTGCACGTCAATCGAAATGGTCACCGTGGGCATAAATTCTCTCTGAAAATTGAGATCCTCACATCTACGTCATAGAAAGATCATGTGTCGCCATAACTTTCGTATCCACTTGGGACATCCCGCAGTAAGTAGCTCACTTTGTCCTAGTATTGTGGTTGCTTGTGGCATGGTCGTATATTGCAGTTGGGAGTTAATATAGCAGAAGCATGTCCAGCTCATAACAAATGTTTACTTTCTCTTTACACCTCCATAACATGTGTTCATTGTGTTCTTTAGTTAGTGAATCCATTGTGCCAATTTCCCCACACTTGTTCGATAACCATGAGAGAACATATCCTTCCATGAGTCATGGTAACACTTTCTGTCTCGTAAGGACCCTTACTAGGCTCTCCGTCAAGACCAAGCACACCTTTGGGGGTTATTATAGCACAACGCATGTTTCTCATATTCTTCTGTATTTCATTAGCATCTAGGTAGCTCTCAAGTTGAAATCCATGAAGAACTCATTATGAACATCTGCAAACCCTCCATGATTATTCTATACTATCTCATTGGGTTCTCATATCACTTCAANATAAATGGAGTCCATCTCCTATTTATTCATGAGTTAGTTTGGGTAGAATGAGACCTAACAGGCTTGCTCGGTCGGTTTACTCAGTTGAGCGCCGGTCGCGCTCCTCGGATTTTGGGGCGTGGCAGAGACAGGGCTTAGTCTCGGAAGGCAGAATAGGTAGCCTTATGCAATGTAGAGAAATGCAGATGGAGACAGAGCTTAGTCTCGGAAGGCAGAAAGGTAGCCTTATGCAATGCAGAGAGATGCAGATGGAGACAGAGCTTAGTCTCGGAAGGCAGAAAGGTAGCCTTATGCAATGCAGAGAAATGCAGATGGAGACAGAGCTTAGTCTCGGAAGGCAGAAAGGTAGCCTTATGCAATGCAGAGAGATGCAGATGGAGGTAGAGCTTAACCTCGGAAGGCAGAATAGTAGCCTTATGCAAAAGATGAAAGACGAATAGTAATAAAAGACTCTTAGCTGATAACTGACAACTGGTTGCTGATTGTGATATTGTGGCTGCTGGGGATATTGTATGCGGATAGCGGTTGTGAAACGATAATTTCGAGAATCGTATTCCTGAGCAGTAGGAGTGCGTAATATATAAACTTGTGACTTGGGTGCCTGCATCCAAAGAAAAATCCTGAGTTTTGTAGAGGGGAAATGTTAGTTCCGTGCCCCCGCTGACTTCGCTTGACCGGCTCGGCTTCTGATTTGGTGATACTATGGGTATCCCTGGGGTAGCGTTGCTAAACAAAACAATTCTGATGATAAACTTGCATGAATTTATTAAAGATATGGCATATCGTATATATTTAAGAAATAGTTTTAGATGAACCGACGACTGCGACGTGGTTCAGGACATTGCAACCTCTCCTGCTATGGAATTTTGAGGGTCCTCCTCAAAATTCTGCCCCAGTTTACTGGGCTGCTTCTTCTGACGGTTGCTTGCGATGATCGGCTGAAGTTACTTCGGAATTTTCAGGGTCCTCCTCAAAATTCTGCCCCAGTTTCCAATTGCGGGGGAAATGAAAATTTTATTGAATTGTGACCGAACCCATAAGGTTGCCTACGTATCCCCTCTTAAATGGGAATCAGGTCGGACGTAGTTCAAATTACATCATAAAGGAAATCATAAATGGTTACACATAGTATCGCTTCACTGCATCTGAATTGATCGGCTTCGGCCAAACTTCTCCGTCCATTTCTGCAAGTATGAGGGCTACTCCTGTTAGAACCCGGTGAACCATGTACGGACCCTGCCAGTTGGGAGAGTACTTCCCTTTGGCCTCATCCTGATGCGGGAAAATCTTCTTTAACACCAGTTGCCCCGGTGTAAACTGTCTTGGTTTGACTCTCTTGTTGAAGGCTCGGGACATTCTGTTCTGGTAAAGCTGATCGTGGCAAACTGCATTCATTCTTTTTCCATCTATAAGAGCTAACTGCTCGTAGTGACTCTTTACCCATTCTGCATCATCGAGTTCTGCTTCCTGTATGATCCTTAAGGAAGGAATTTCTACCTCGGCGGGAATGACCGCCTCTGTACCATAAACCAGCATGTAGGGAGTTGTCCTGGTTGATGTGCGGACTGTGGCGCGGTACCCCAATAAAGCAAATGATAATTTCTCATGCCACTACTTATGCTTTTCTATCATCTTCCTTAGAATTTTCTTGATGTTCTTGTTGGCGGCTTCTACGGCTCCATTCATCTGAGGCCTGTAAGCCGTTGAATTTTTGTGTTTGATCTTGAAGGTTTCACACATTGTCTTCATCAAGTCATTGTTGAGGTTGGAACCATTATCAGTAATGGTTGATTCTGGAATCCCGAATCGACAAACAATACGGTCACGGGCGAAGTCTACCACGACTTTCTTAGTCACTGCTCTGTAAGATGCTGCTTCAACCCATTTGGTGAAATAATCAATTGCTACTAGGATAATCATGTGCCCGTTTGATACGGCAGGTTCGATTGGTCCAATAACATCCATTCCCCATGCGGCGAACGGCCAGGGCGAGCTTGTTGCATTAAGCTCATTTGGAGGCACTTTTATCATGTCTGCATAGATCTGACAGCGGTGGCACTTTCGAACATACTGGATGCAGTCCGTCTCCATAGTCATCCAAAAATAACCTGCCCGGAGTATCTTCTTGGCTAAGACGAAACCGTTTATATGTGGACCACAGGTCCCGGCATGAATTTCTTCTAGCAGTTTAGATACTTCCTTTGCATCAACACACCTTAGCAAACCCAAATCCGGAGTCCTCCTATACAGGATTCCCCCGCTGTGAAAGAAGTTGGACAATCTTCGAAGTGTGTGCTTCTGAGTAGCATTTGCAAGCTCTAGATATTTTCCTTTGGCTAAATACTCCTTGATGTCGTGAAACCAAGGCTTTCCGTCTGCTTCTTCCTCGACATGAGCACAGTAAGCTGGCTGATCATGAATCTTTACTGGAATAGGGTCTATGAAGTTCTTATCTGGATGCTGAATCATAGATGATAGGGTAGCCAATACGTCGACAAACTCATTCTGGACTCTGGGAACATGCCGGAATTCTGTCTTTGTGAACCTCTTCCTCAACTCCTGTACATGATGCAAATACGGGAGTATCTTGGAGGTCTTAGTCGCCTATTCTTCTCGGACCTGATGTACAAGCAAATCCGAATCTCCAATCACTAGCAACTCTTGGACGTTCATGTCAATGGCCATCTTGAGCCCTAAGATGCAAGCTTCGTACTCGGCCATATTGTTGGTGCAGGGGAACCTGAGCTTGGCGGATACAGGATAATGCTGACCGGTTTCAGATACTAGGACTGCCCCTATGCCAACTCCTTTAAAATTTGCTGCTCCATCGAAAAACATCCTCCAACCATCATAGGATTCTGCAATGTCTTCTCCTACAAATGATACCTCTTCATCAGGAAAATACGTCTTCAGGGGTTCGTATTCTCCGTCCACGGGATTCTCGGCAAGATGGTCTGCTAGTGCCTGTCCTTGATTGTTTTCTGAGTTACGTAGACAATGTCGAATTCACTCAGCAGGATTTGCCACTTGGCTAGCTTGCCAGTAGGCATGGGCTTTTGAAATATGTACTTCAGCGGATCCATTCTTGAGATGAGACACGTAGTATAAGCACAAAAATAGTGCCTCAACTTCTGAGCTACCCAAGTCAGAGCACAACAGGTGCGTTCCAACAAAGAATACCGGGCCTCGTATGGGGTGAACTTCTTACTGAGATAATAGATGGCCTGTTCCTTCCTCCCTGTTTCATCATGCTGCCCCAGAACACAACCGAACGCTTCATCCAATACTGCAAGGTAGAGTAGTAGGGGTCTACCTGGTTCGGGCGGAACCAAAACTGGCGGTGTTGACAGGTACTCCTTGATTTTGTCGAAGGCCTTTTGGTAATCATCGGTCCATTTGGTAGCGGCGTCCTTCTTCAACATCTTAAAGATTGGCTCACAGATGACAGTAGATTGTGCAATGAACCGGCTGATGTAGTTAAGTCTCCCCAAGAAACTCATTACTTCTTTCTTATTCTTTGGCGGTGGCAATTCTTGAATAGCTTTGACCTTTGATGGATCCAATTCTATCCCTCAGCGACTCACAATGAACACAACCAATTTTCCAGCTGGAACCCCGAATGCACATTTTGCAGGGTTCAATTCTAGGTTGTACCTTCGCAATCTGTTGAAAAACTTCCTCAAATCTTCCACGTGGTCAGCAGCTTTCTTGGACTTAACGATGACGTCGTCTACATATACTTCGATCTCCTTTGTGTATCATGTCGTGGAAAATGGTGGTCATGGCCCTCATGTAGGTGGCCCCTGCATTTTTTAACCCAAACGGCATCCTGTTGTAGCAATACATCCCCCATGGCGTAATGAAAGATGTTTTCTCAGCATCCTCTTCATCCATCCATATCTGATGGTACCCAGCAAAATAATCAACAAATGACTGCAGCTCATGCTTGGCGCAGTTGTCAATCAAGATGTGTATATTCGGCAAGGGGAAGTCGTCTTTTGGGCTGGCCCAGTTGAGATCACGGTAGTCGACACAGACTCTGACCTTCCCATCCTTCTTCGGTACTGGCACAATGTTGGCTAACCATGTCGGATACTCTACTACCCTGAGAACCTTAGCTTTGACCTGCTTAGTGACCTCTTCCTTGATTTTCAAACTCATATCTGGCTTGAACTTTCTGAGCTTCTGCTTTACTGGCGGACAGGCCGGATCAGTCGACAATTTGTGAGCCACATTGGATGTACTCAGACCCATCATGCCGTCGTACGACCAGGCAAATATGTCCTCATACTCTCTTAAAAACTCTGTATATTCTTCCTTCTCTGATGGTGACAAATGAACGCTGATGTTTCCAGCATCTCCCAGGTTGATGATTTTGGTCTCGTCCAGGTTGGACTTAGGTCTATTCTCAAAATTCTCAACTTCTTTAACAATTTCTTTCGGTATATCATCTTCCTGTGAATCTATGTCCATTTGTTGCGTTGTCTCATTGCAAGTCACAGTCATCGGTTCATCAAGATAAGTAATAGTAATGTTGTATAAGTAAAGTAATGAGAGAAAATAATAAGAGTAAGATTTATAAGAAAACCGAATTGCTTTTGATAAATTCCATAAATGTTTTAAACATCGCAGCTCTTTCTTGCCAAAACAAAAATGCGAAAGGAAAGTAAACTAGTAAAAATAAGATAGTGCATGGTGTTTGTTCAGCCTTGCTACCCCGAGGCACGCCGGGCTCTGGTGGTTCTGACGGTCCAGTTGTTGAGGCATGTTCCTCCGCTTACAGCCTGCATGGAAGGGCCTTCCTCCCCCTCCTCCCCAAAAATAACACAGCAATCCATGTCATCATCTTCTAGGAACAAGTTCCTCATTGCTGCTAGCGCTTCCTCTTCTTCTGACCCGTAGATAACCTCGGCCGGCTGGAAAGTCTGTTCCAAACACGGTATTGGTTGCTCCAACGGATAGTAAGGACCGCTCCAGGGTGGCGACCATTCCTTGAATTCTTTCCCGGTGTACTCATATCCCAATCCGAAGGTGGTGTTGTGCTTCTTGAGTTTGATGGGCTTAGCGATTCCTTGGAGATTCTTGCCAAGTCCCTTGCCAGGTTCATACCCGCTCCAGTTCAATATGCTTTCAATTTTGTTATCCCACCACTTATCTTTATCGACGGTGTTGACTCGTTCGATGTGGTGGTAAGTTTCTCCGCCTATCCTTCTTCTTCCTCCGATTGCTGGGATGGTCTGGCGACTGTATATGGGATTGCTACCATCGCCATGAATGATCACCTCCTGGTGATTCCACTCAAACTTCACTGCCTGATGTTGTGTTGATGCCACGGCCCCGGTGGCATGAATCCATGGTCGTCCCAACAACAGATTGTAAGATGCCGGCACGTCTATCACTTGAAAGTCAACATCAAACCAAGTGGGCCCCATCTGCAAACATAAGCTAATCTCCCCAATAGTGGATCTTTGAGAACCGTCGAAAGCCTTAACGTTGATGGCCCCGTCCTTGATTTCATGCAACCCTTTTCCTAATGTCCTGAGTGTTACCAACAGACAAATATTGAGACTGGACCCTCCATCGACCAGGATCCTGGTGATAAAATAATCTTCGCACTGTACGGTGATGTACAATGCCTTGTTGTGACTCAACCCTTCTGGTGGTAGCTCATCTTCATGAAAAGTGATTTTGTGACTTTCCAATACCTGACCCACTATGTTTGCCATTTCTCCTCCAGTGATATTGCTTGGTACATATGCCTCACTCAGCACTCTTAACAAGGCATTCTTGTGTGCAGCGGAACTTTGTAGCAAAGCCAGGATAGAAATTTGCGCCGTTGTTTTGTTCAACTGATCAGTGACTGAGTAATCCTTCGCTTGTATCTTTCTCCAGAGATCATCGCGCCCGGTTTTAGTGATGGCTTGTCGCCTAGAGGTCTGCTTACTTGACTCGGCCAAGTGTTCCGGAGTATAAACCCTACCGGTTCTTGTCATACCCTGTGCTGCAACTGCTTTCTCGAACTTGGCCTTCCTTTCCTTCTTGCCTCGGCTGTGTAGTCCCATGGTATGGCTTTTGTGTGGAATGGTGTTACGACTGTCATTGCTACTGGAATGGGCACCCTTGCTTTGGAAGGTAATACAGCAAATTCAAATGGCTCAAGTGCCTTTGGGGACCCAAACTCGACCTCAAGTGGTGTTGGCGTCTTTGCAGAGGCCGGTGTTTCAAACTCAAGTGGTATGGACATGTTCACCTTGATATCTCCAGAAGGCTGAATTTGGACTACAATCGGATTAAGAGTGACTGTTGGCTTCTTTGGATCGTCGCCTTCTGTGATCAAACCGATCGATCCCTTGGGATCCCAATCATCCTCTATTTCAATCATGTGAACACCTCCACCCTTGTGGTCTGGTAGAGGGTTGTTGCGGACATTCGGAGCAGGCTCCTTTGCCACGATGATCTTGTTGTCAATCAAAGCCTGGATCTTGTCCTTCAGGGAGCGGAATTCATCAATAGTATGCCCCTTCATGCCAGAATGGTATGCACAGGTTTTATTTGGGTTGACCCATTGGGAAGGGTTTTCAGGGGTGATGGCAGGGATAGGGGTGACATAACCAGTAGCTTTGAGTCTTTCATACAGCCGGTCGATTGGTTCGGCAATGGCGGTATACTGTTTGGGAGGTCTGCGGTCGAAATTTGGTCGGGGTCTAGGAAAGTTTTGGTGAGGGAGAGGTGATTGATAGTGCGATTGTTGAGTGTTGTAAGCTTGGTGGACGTGTGCGGGCTGGGAATATCTGGGTGAAACAGGTTGGTATGTAGGAGGTGGAGGCGATTGATGGGTAGGCGGTGGTGTTTGGTAGAAGGGTGCGGGTTTTTGGAAATTTGGAGTGGGCTGATATGTAAGTGGAGGTATTGGGTAAGTTTGGTATTTGACAGGTGATTTGGTTCTCTGTGCAACCATTACGGCACCTACGTCCCTTTTCTTGGACGTACCACCAGACTGTAGAGCCTTGTTGGTGTCTTGCAAAGCTTCAAAGTTTGTAACCATTCCACTCTTGATACCTTCCTCGATCCTTTCTCCTAGCTTGATGATGTCAGAAAATTTATGGTTTTCGATCAACATCAGTCTTTCATAGTATTGCGGATCTTGAGCCCTGACGAAAAACTTGTTCATCTGCCCTAAAGCAGGTCGAACCTTAGCAGCCTCTGATCTCCAACGAGTGGCATACTCGCGGAACTTTTCTGTGGGTTTCTTCTTTAAATTCTGAATGTAAAACACATCCGGTGCATTTTTCATGTTGAACCTGAACCTGTCCATGACGTCGGACGCCATACTTACCCAGTTTGACCATTCTTTGGGTCTTGGATAATGTACCAAGACAGAGCATCTCCTTTCAGGCTCCTCATGAAAAGCTTCATGCAGATCTTCTCATCTTTTCCTACTCCGACCAGCTTGTCGCAATATGTTCTCAAGTGAACCCTGGGATCTCCTGTACCATCAAACATTTCGAACTTTGGAGGTTTGTACCCCTCGGGCAGGAAACCAGTGGACTTTGGACAAGGCTATCTTAAAAAGTCATTATGCGGACAACATAACTGACTCGGCTAGGTTTGACAATAATGCATGCACAATTAAACAGAGTAGGGTTTCTATGGAGCATTTGACTGGTACCCTTGAGCGGACAACTCAAGAGGGAAAGGCACGGAACCATCGACTACACCGTTGATCGACTGGTTTTACCGCAAATATGCCTTTGCCGAATTTAGGGAATGATAATATCGGAAGGGCGCAACCACTCATTATAAGCGTTGCTATGGTCTTTTGTTTGGCACGAGTGGAATATGATGTTGAATATGCAGATACAATAATTAAACAAATTGTCAGGTATTTGCACGTTCATAGAGTAATAATTACAATAGTTTCTCATAATTTACAACAGTATTAAAGGAAAGCGATAAAGGAAAGCATTAAGAAAAGAAACAAAGAGCCAAGTTAGTTTCGTAGTAGAAGAAAGAATAAATACTTAAAGGCACTTAAACAAGTAAAGACATGTAAGGAACCATAAAGTCACAAATAGCATGAAATGATAAAAGCCTTAAAGAAATCCCCAGCAGAGTCGCCATTCTGTCGATGCCCCCTTTTTCTCGCGAAATCGGGTTTATGACATTTGGGCGGACAACTCTTTTCCTTTTGAGAATTGGGTTTGCAATTTAGAAGAGTCGCCACCTAATGATTAAGTGCATTAGGACACTAAAAATGAATTTGATTTAGAAAACCAGAGGTTGGGTAAGGGCTTGAATTATCTCGAGGGGAAGGTGTTAGGCACCCCTCAAGATCCACTAGTGTGGTTCCAGGCCATGCTATAATTGTGACTTTAAATACAAACAACAAGCAATCAAGCAAGCATTGTAAATACTAGGTAACTTTCACATAACAGTTGCAAATAAAAGAAGTCTAAGAGGTTTAAAGAGTGCTGAAATTTAGAAGAAGGTAGTTTTATAATTAAAGAAAGATACTCAAATAAAGGAGAAGGGGTCAAATAACTGATGCAAGTAATTCGAAAAAAGTGAAAGAGGCCGAAGTTTGGGGAGAAACAGTACTAAAAATCAGACAATTAAAAGAGAGATTTTTCATAGTAAGTACCAGTGATTGAAGTAAAAAAAGAAGTTAAAGAAACTGAAAACTAAACAGCTTTAAAATTCTGGAAAAATGAAGTAAACAAGTAAAGAGGGAGGGGGGGGGGTCCTAGGTTTATAAATAACACGGATCACCCCACACAACACCCGGTAACCATTTATACACGTGGTGTTATCACGTGGTCATCATATCCATGTCTACCCTTACCCACCCCGTTAAGGTATTAAATCGCGGAATGGTCTCGTTACTTATTGCATGCTATTACCCGTCCCAATCCTATCAGCCCCGGAGGTATTAGGGACTACTAGTCCTAAAGGGGAGGGAAAATTGGCTTTTAGAGTTTAAAAAGGACAAAAGTCCAAGGCGACATTCAAAACATACATGACAAGTATAGGGAAGCACATAACAGACAAGGCTCAAACAAACCTCCTTAAAACATAAAGAACATATAGTTTTAGCATGTCTTTCAGATACTGATTAGGTCTTTAATTAAATTTAAACGTTAGGGCGTGGCTGATTTATCACATATTTTCATATAAGAAGTCCAAATTAGGCCTGCCCGCTGGTTGTAATTATTAAAGACTGGTGTAGTTAATTAATTACCTAATGGCTTACCTAGGTGAGACCTATGGGCATGATATCTAGCAATGCGAAGTATACTGATTTTAAAGAAAGCAAACATACACTCTGCAGATGTTGAGTATCGAAATTGTTGATTTTAGGCTTGATTCAGATTCAGTTGATTACCCTTATAGACATGCTTTCTAGGCGTGATTGATTTTAAAACGTTTATAGAAATGCGAGAGTCCTATAGGCATGGTATCTATAATGTGATTTTGTTATTTTAAACCTATAAACCGTTTGCCTAACGAAAGATGCAAAATGCAAAATTTAAAAGATCATATAGGCAAGTTATCTATACGATGAAAGAATGCAGAAGCCTATAGTCATGGTATCTCTATGAGTGCAGAACCTCAAAGGCATGGTATCTATATATGCATAAGTGCAAAACTATAAGCAGGATTTCTATATGAAATGCCTAAGTGCATAACTATAGACAAGATTTCTATATGACGTGCATAAGTGCAGAACTATAAGCAGGATTTCTTTGTGAAATGCATAAGTGCAGAACTATAGACAGGATTTCTATATGACATGCGTAAGTGAAGAACTATAAGCAGGATTTCAATATGATATGCATAGGTGAAAAGCAGGATGAGATTGCAGGAATAAACACCTAAGAACATGATGTCTACTCACATGCATACATGAGTGACCCTCCCCTTTTCACTATATACCCCCATAAGTTATTACAAATTATTACAACCCAGAATGAATAAAGGAAAGTAAAATTATAACAGAAATTAAAGTACAACCAAGGAGAGCCTAATTTAGACTCCCAAGTCTGAAACATGAAATAAGCCAACTCCAAAGATCTGATTTCCAAAGCCTTTCTCATTTTTGGGTGTGTTAGAGTTCCCAGGAGCTTCATGAACTCCAGGCAGTGCTTACACCCAAATAAATTGCAGAATTGAATTAAAGTGCAGTGTGGAAGGGCCAGCCCTCAGATGTCCAAGTTCAGAGGGAACTCAAGGCCCCAAAACAAGGCTCATAGGAGGGGGGCAGAACTTAGAAACTAGGAATGAGTGTAAGTGCAATAGAGGGGATTCTGGGAAGGCCATGGCAGGCTGGTCCATACCCAGCAATTAGGAGTGCTGGCACACCCCTGACCAGCCTGTTAGCCACATTTGTTTAGGAGTTAGGATCCATTAAGGATCAGGTCCAAACATGAGCAGCAATTTGGATACTGCCATGCCTGAACCTTAACTCAAACACATAGAGGGAATATGGGTATAGGGATTCACAGCAGAAAACAGGTGCAAAGAGAATAATATACAGATTAATCAATGAGCATGGACAGTAAAGTAAACAGGATTGCAGAAGCTGTAAATAAACATATTGGTGTGATGGCTGAAACTAAATTAGGGCATACTAGTTTCAGAAGTAAGCAGAGAAAAAGTAGTAGTAAAGCCCAATTTGCAAGCAAACGGCCAGAAGAAACTCATATGAGAATGTGAAAGTATTGAAATTGAGAGTGTGAGGTGAGTAGTGTAAGCTGAAGGTGTGTAAAAGTATTGAATTCGAAGTTGTCTTAAAGAGTATTCAATCGTGTGTCCTTGAAAGTGCAGAAGGGTAGTCCCCTTTTATAGTGCAGAAGGCAAGTAAGAAAAGGTAAGAAAATAGTTTTACAACCAATCACATAAAGTCTCCCTTTAGTTAAGGGATTCTGATTTCAAACGGGTAGAAGACAGTTAAGGAAAGAATTTGACTGAAATCTTTTCCAAAGTAACACAAAGAGGGTAAATACATAGGAGTTTATTTAAGGAAAAAAAAGTCCAGTGGTACATGGTTTGTGAAAATAAGGAAAGGGAACCCATTAAACAGTCAGTAAAATCAAAATCGCAGGCTTTGTTCGAATGAACCAAGTCAGGAAAAGAGAGGAATGGGTTTTACTTAAGGAAAATCAATAACAATCAATCAAACCTTACTAAAAGGAATTCGGAATCAATCATAATTGGCAAAACCTTTTTGAAAGAAGAATTTCTCATATATAAGGCACACAAATATCAAACAAGAAGGAGTTGTCATGCTGATTAGAAAAGACTATCATAGAAACAGTCATAAAAAAGGTTCAGGTCCAATTTATAGACTCAGAATGAGTCTAAGAGTTTAGGGTTTCAAAGTAGAACCCCAGTCCAAACACAAAATCGAACTTTCCAAAGAAACCCCCAAATTCTAGGGTTTTCACTCGAATCAGGCACAGAGATGAGAAGGCAAGCCATTGAAACAGACTCAGAGGTCTCTTTCAGAGACTCATAAGAGACCAACAAACATGATAGCAGGTTTGAAAGCATAAAGAACATGTTTGAGAAAAGCTTCGGAATTTAAGCAAGTTCAGCAGAGAGAAGAAGTGATGTAAACTTAAGAAACAATAAAGGAAGCAGGCTTAGAACTCAAACAAAGTCAGGTAAAGCAAACAAAATTTAAGAACTCAGTAGGAAACACGTACAGTAGAAAATACTGAAAATATAGCAAAGAACAGCTAGAAGAACATAACAAAGATTAACATGCGATCCTAGTCTAAAGGCATAGTAGAATACAAAGATATAGAAGAATCGTGTATAGTAGGAAGAAAACAGAAGAACAACACATGCGTGGTAGAGAAGGAAAACACACGAGCATAATATAGACAAACACGCATAAAGAAAAGAATCAGAAAGATGTTTTGAAAACCTTTCATAAACCCTAAATCGAAGAGAAACAATTTTGAAAGAAAAGATCGGGGAAAACACTTAAAAAATCCAATAGAACACAAAGATATCACAGATCTAATAAAAAAAATAAAGAAAAACCTCGAATAGCTTAGAATTTCGGAGAAACCCTAGAAATGAGAAAGGCTCGGAAGAAACTCCGATCTGGAGTCGGATGAGGTGGGAAATATGCTCCTAATGCTTGAATACGCCTGAGCATGGCGGGAGAGGCCATAGAACCATAGATCTAAGAAGGTTTGAAAGAGAATCATCGAGGTCAGACCTCAAAGCATCGGACACCCATGGTCTAATGGTGGAGGGGGGTGAGTACAGACCATCCATGGCCTGAGAAGCCATGGATTCCGGTGAAAGTACGGTGGAAAAGGGTCGGAGACGGTTAGGGTTCCTTCGAGAGAATTTTGGGAGTGGAGAGTATTCAAGGGCGGCGGACTAAACGAAATGGGGGGATTAGGGTGGGGTTGGTGAATTAAAATGGAAAGGAGTGATCCTGGCCGTTGATCAAAATGATCAACGGCCTTGATTGAAAGAAAATTCGGGCGGGTTAAACAAATGGGTTAAGGGGTTGGGTAAAATTGGAATTGGGCCGGTCCAATTGGGGTTAGGATTGGGTCAATTTGAGGGCTAAAATTGAAATGTAAATAGGCTGTAATTGCAAAGAAATGAGGCTAAATGTTAAATAGCCAGTCTTCCCTTCTTTTTTTTTTATAAAAATAGTAAAAATGATTTTAAAAGCAAATTAAAAGTAATGAGTCAGTTACTAACACATGAATATTAATTTAAAAATACTGGAACCAATTTTTATAATTAAAATGCTATTAAACTTAAAATAGGCTAGAATTGCAATTATATGCAATTCAGCTTTAAAATACCAAATAAATTTGTAAAAAATATATAAAAAATTACCTTAACTATATTTCTGTATAAACATGGGAATAAAATAAATTATTCACCAAAATTGAGGATTTTGGGAATAATTACTGATTTTGTACTGCTAAAATGGACAATAAATTGATTTTAAAAATCTTTAAAAAGTTGGGAAAAAAATACTTAAATCCTTAGGCATGCTTATATATGCATATATATGTTATTTTGAAAGTATTTTGTATATGTGAAAATATGCAGGGAAAATTTGGGTATTAACAACAATAATTTCTTAATAAGGGCTTCATTCGGCTTGGGGTGCTCCTGTCTTGTTTGTGAAGAAAAAGGATGGTTCCATGCGTATGTGCATCGATTATCGCCAGTTGAACAAAGTTACAGTGAAGAACCGGTATCCTTTGCTTTGTATTGATGACCTATTTGATCAGTTACAGGGTGCCCGAGTGTTTTCCAAGATTGATTTGCGTTCGGGTTATCATCAGTTGAAGATTCGGGAGCCAGATATCCCAAAGACTGCTTTCATGACTCGGTATGGTCACTATGAGTTCCTTGTTATGTCATTTGGGCTGACCGATGCCCCAGCAACATTTATGCATTTGATGCACGTATTTCGGCCTTATCTTGACTCATTCGTCATTATCTTTATTGACGACATTCTGGTGTACTCCCGGAGTCGGGAAGATCATGAGCAACACTTGAGGACAGTGCTTCAGACCTTGAGAGAAAAAAAGTTATATGCAAAGTTCTCAAAATGTGAGTTCTGGTTGGATTTCGTGGCATATTTGGGTCACGTAGTGTTGAGTGAAGGGATCAAGGTGGATCCAAAGAAGGTGGAAGCAGTGCAGAGTTGGCCCAGACCGTCCTCAGCTACAGAGAACAGGAGTTTTCTTGGTTTGGTGGGTTATTACCGTCGATTTGTTGATGGATTCTCATCTATTGTAGCACCCATGACCAGGCAGACCCAGAAGGGTGCTTCGTTCAGGTGGACGGAAGAGTGTGAGGAGAGCTTTCAGAAGCTAAAGACAGCTTTGACTACAGCCCCAGTATTGGTATTGCCTTCAGGTTCGGGGTTTTATACTGTTCATTGTGATGTGTCGCGAGTTGGCCTCGGCGCGGTGTTGATGCAGGACCGTAGGGTGATTGCCTACGTGTCAAGACAGCTGAAGGTGCATGAAAAGAACTATCCTGTCCACGACCTTGAGTTAGCTGCTATTGTTCATGCCTTGAAGATTTGGAGGCACTATTTGTACGAGGTCCCTTGTGAGATCTACAGTGTTCACCGGAGTTTGCAGCATCTGTTTAAGTAGAAGGATCTTAATTTGCGTCAGAGGAGGTGGTTAGAGCTGCATAAGGATTCTGATATAACGATTTTGTATCACCCGAGGAAGGCCGATGCTTTGAGTCTCCGGGCAGAGAGTTTGAGGAGTTTGGCTTATCTACCAGCAGCGGAGAGGCCCATGGAGTTGGATGTTCAGGCTTTAGCCAGCCAGTTTGTGGGATGGGATATTTCTGAGCCTAGTCGAGTTTTGGCTTGTATAGTCTCTCAGTCTTCTCTTTATGATCGTATCAGGGAGCGTCAATATGATGACCCCCATCTGCTTGTCTTGAAGGTCACGGTCCAGCACAGTGATGCCAAGGAGGTTACTATTGGGGATGATGGTGCTTTGAGGATGCAGGGCAGGCTATGTGTGCCTAATATGGACGGTTTGCATGAGTTGATTCTTCAGGAGGTTCACAGCTCGCGGTATTCTATTCATTTGGGTGCCGCAAATATGTATCAGGACTTGAGGCAGTATTACTGGTGGAGAAGAATGAGAAAAGATATAGTGGAGTATGTTGCTCGCTGTCTAAATTGCCAGCAGATGAAGTATGGGCATCAACGACCAGGTGGATTGCTTCAGAAGTTAGAGATTCCGGAGTGGAAATGGGAGCGGATCACTATGGATTTCGTTGTTGGACTCCCACAGACTCAGCGGAAGTTTGATGCAGTTTGGGTGATCGTGGATAGACTGACCAAGTCAGCTCATTTCCTTCTTGTGATGACTACCTATTCTACCGAGCAACTGGCTCGAGTTTATATCCGTGAGTTTATCAGGCTTCATGGCGTGCCAGTATTTATCATCTCTGATCGGGGTACGCAGTTTACATCACGATTCTGGAGAGCCGTACAGCAAGAGTTGGGTACTAGGGTGAAGTTGAGCACAGCATTTCACCCTCAGACGGACGGGCAGTCCGAGCGTACTATTCAGATTCTTGAGGATATGCTCTGTGCGTGTGTGATGGAATTTGGAGGTTCTTGCCACTTGTGGAGTTTGCCTACAACAATAGTTATCGGTCCAGCATTCAGATGGCACCGTATTAGGCTCTGTATGGTAGACGATGTCGGTCCCCAGTGGGTTGGTTCGAGCCAGACGAGGCTAGATTATTGGGCACAGACTTGGTTCAAGACGCTTTGGAGAAGGTTAAGGTGATTCAGGATAGACTTCGCACAGCCTAATCCAGACAGAAGAATTACGCGGACCGGAAGGTTCCAATGTTTCATTTATGTTTGGAGAGCGGGTCTTGCTTCGAGTTTCGCCTATGAAGGGCGTCATGAGGTTCGTAAAGAGGGGCAAGCTGAGCCCAAGGTTCATTGGTCCTTTAGAGGTGTTGCGGCGGGTTGGAGAGGTTTCTTATGAGCTTGCGTTACCTCCCAGCCTAGCAGGAGTTCATCCGGTATTTCATGTTTCGATGCTCCGGAGATACCACGGCGATCCGTCTCACGTGTTGGATTCCAGCTAAGTCCAGTTGGACAAGGATCTATCTTATGTTGAGGAGCCAGTTGGACAGGTAGGTTTGGAAGCTGAGGTCAAAGAACATTGCATCAGTAAAGGTTTAGTGGCGGGGTCAGCCGGTCGAGGAGGCAACTTGGGAGACCGAGCAGGATATGCGCAGCCATTATCCTCATCTTTTCACCACATCAGGTATGTCTCTATGCTTGTTTAAGGAGGAACAATTGTTATAAGTGCGGGAGGATGTAACGACCCGGCCGGTCGTTTTGAGAGTTGGAGCCACGATCCCTTATTAATTGCTTCCCCCGTATCTATTTCTGCTATTGTGACTTGCCAGGAGGTTTCGTTTTGGCTTTTGAAGTGTTTTTGGACACTTAGTCCTAAATAGAGGTTTAAGCTTTAAGATCTAGACAATAGTCAGAACAGTGTGAAGACGACTCTAGAATGGAATTTTGTCGATTCCGTTAGCTTCGCTGGGTGATTTTGGGCTTAGGGGCGTGTCCTAATTGTGTTTTGGAGGTCTGTAGCTCATTTAGGCTTGAAATGGCGAAAGTCGAATTTTTGGAGTTTTGGACTGGTAGTGGATTTTTGATATTGGGGTCGAATTCTGATCCCGGAAGTTGGAATAGGTTCGTAGTGTTGAATATGACTTGTGTGCAAAATTTGGGGTCAATCGGACGTGGTTTGGTTGGTTTCGGCATCGGTTGTCGAATTTGGAAGCTTCTAGCTCATTAAGTTTGGATTAGAAGGTGATTTGTGTTTTTAGCATTGCTTGATGTGATTTGAGGGCTCAACTAAGTTTGTATGGAGTTTTAGGATTGGTTGACATGTTTGGTTGAGGTCCCGAGGGCCTCGGGTGTGTTTCGGATGCTCAACGGGTCATTCTTGGACTTAGAAGGTTAGCAGATTTTTCTGGTGTTCAGAAGCTGGTTTTCTTCTTCGTGTTCGCGTGAGAAGGCTTGCGATAGCGTAGAGCATCTGAGAGACCATCTAAGTTTGTTTTTCGTGTTTGCTAATACGGGGACGCGATCGCGTAGGTTTATAAGGTTATGCATCGCGAACGCGTGGGCTAGGCCGCGTTCGCGTAGTGTTAAGTGGACTTAAGCTGGGCCACGCGTTTTGTTCATCGCGAACGCGTTGGATGGCTCGTGATCGCCTAAGTGTGAGAGTTAGAACATCGCGTTCGCGTGGGGTTTTACGCGTTCGCGTAGAGTAAATTTATAAGGCAGTGAAGTTGTTCTTTGCGATCGCAAGGTTGTTTCCGCGATCGTGATTAAGAAATCACCAGGTAGTATTAAACATTTCAAAAATGAGGGTTTGGCCAATTTCTTCAAAACTTGAATTTGGGAGCTCGAATTTGGACGAGATTTTGAGGGATTTTCAGAGATATCACTGGGTAATGATTCTACACTTGATTTTGGTTATATCCCACTAATCTATCATTAATTTTATCATTTAATTTCGGATCTGGGGTGAAAATTAGGAAAAATGGAAAGGAGTTCTTCAACTAAGATTTCGAGTTTTGATTGGGATTTTGGCATCTGATTTAGATAATTTTGGTACGAGTGAACTCGTGAGTGAATGAGGGTTCATAATTTGTGACTTTTACCCAATTCCGAGACGTGTCCCGGGGAGGCTTTTTGGGTATTTTTCTAATTTCTTGCCTTAGCTTTGATTTCGTTAGCTAGATTAGTTTCTTGTAGCTATAGTTACATTATGTAATTGGTTTTGGCCAGATTTGAGCTATTCAGAGTCGGATACTCATGGAAAGAGCATTGTTTCGGATTCATTGAGCTTGGTTCGAGGTAAGTGGCTTGCCTAACCTTGTGTGGGGGAACTCCTCTTAGGATTTGGTACTATTTGATATATGAGTGCCGTGTACGTGAGGTGACGAGTACGTACACGAACTATTTGTTATAAAACTCAGTTTTTTTTTCAATAAGTCATAACTTGTTTTCTCCTTGTATGAACTACACTAGCATATGTACTATCCCGTTTAGAATAGAAAAGCATGCCTATATATTTTAACTACCTATTTGAACTTTGTGCAGCATGTTTAGTTAAATTACCTGTTTTTTTTATTTGAACTTAGTTTATACTGTAGGTTTTGTTGTTGCGATTGTTTTTTATATTGGTTGAGTTGCATATTTACTTTCGGACTACAGAACGGTATTTCTAGAGATCCTAATGTACTGCATATTCAATTTAGGACTACGGAACGGTATTCCGGGAGACCCCCCAGAACTGCATATTTACTTTGGGACTACGGAACGGTATTCTAGGGGATCCCCCTGCATATCTACGTTTAGGACTACGGGACGGTATTGCGGGAGATCCCCTGTTGTTATCACCGTGTTCTGAGCTGTTGTCTTTCATTGATTCTGTTCCTGTTAGATTTTCGTATTTACTTTTACTGTGATACTTCATTCTGTCTTATTTCATTATATTTATTCGAGTAGGGCCCTAACCTGATCTCGTCACTACTCGACCGAGGTTAGTCTTGGCACTTACTGGGTACCGTTGTGGTGTACTCATGCCCTTTCCTGCACATGTTTTTCGTGTGCAAATCCAGGTTCATCGTACCAGCCTCGTCACTAGTTGCAGCGGTTGCTGCTTGTTGGAGACTTCAAGGTACATGTGCCTGTGCCCGTAGATCCTCGGAGTCCCCCTCTATCCCCCTATGTTCATTTCTCTTTCTTTATGTAGAGATGATGTATAGAACAGTTAAAATTTCTTAGTAGCTCGTGACTTGCGAGTTTCCGTGTTTTGGGTATTGTTCTGTACTTTTATTAAGTGATAACTGTATATGCCGAGTGGCATTTAGTTGCTTATTAGATAATTGTTACTGTTAGTAGTTAATGTTCATGCTTTTGTTTTATTTCTGCAATGTGCTAGGCTTACCTACTCGTAGAGACTAGGTGGCGTCAAGACAGTTCACGGAGGGAAAAATTGGGTCATCACATATTAGAAAATGCTACTTGAATATTTTAAATAGTCTTTGCAATATTTAAACTTGAGGAAAGACGTCAATAATTCATATGATGAGCTCTAAGCGTCGATATAAGTCATTGTCATTATTTGTGATGCTTGATCATGTTTTAGAAAGTAGTTACTTGCATTATGCTGAACTTCAAAATTGCACGAGGGCAAGCAAAAGTCTAAGTGTGGGTTGGTGATACTCAGCTAAAGTTCATCTATTTAGTGTATCTTCGCTTTATATTTTATACATATTTATTGTGGTTTGAATAATTTTAAAGTGTTTTACGCTCATTAAGTAATTTATATATGTAGGAGTAATTTTGGATAAAAGCGAAATCAAAAGGGATGATTTGGCGCAATTTGGAGTTAAAAGCACGAAAGAAGCTAAAGTTGACAAGTGGAAGTCTTGACTACTCACATCGCGAATGTGTGTGGCATCCAAAAGGCGTATTTATCCGTGAAAAATAGCAAAACAAAACCATTGTTATATCTATCGCGAGACCTGGTCTAAAAGAGCTAGAAGTGGAGATTTTTAAGGCTCGCGAGAGCCTCCAAGACGAACACTTCATGTATTGGTTAGAGAGACTTATAACATCTCCAAGGTCTTATATAAATACCAAAAAATATCGTTTTGAAGAGAGAGAGAATTTTCAGTAGGCAATAAATACACGAGGAGTGAAGGCTAACAAAATTTAGCGCTAAGTTTCCCTTTTCTTGCGTTATTTCTTGTTGGTTTATGAATTCTAGTATCATATTTTTAAGTGAAATCATGAGTAGCTAAATTTTTGCGCATTGTTTAATAATAAAATAGATATTCCTAGGAAGCCTAGGAGAAAATTCAATGAATTATTTCAACAGCAACTCGAATTGTAATGCCTTGAGTGGAAAGATAATTATGGCTACTAAATCTTTCATACTCTTACTAAAGTACCTTTTTTGGGATCCCCATGAACCGCTTTTTAGTATTTGTGTTCGCCTTCTTTCTATATTCTCTTCCACGCGGAAGGATCATCAGGTTCTTCGAACATACATATCCGGGGGTGCAACTGTTTAGTAGGCAAGGATCATAACGGGCGGATCCTATATTGAATTCCTGATCTATTCATTTCAACCTTAGAGGATTGAGCTTAAGGATTTTGATGGAACCAATTATTGGATGATTTTTGTTACTGTATTAATATATAATTGAGCTATTTTCGCTATCTACTTATTCAACTATGTTTTTCTTGTTGTTAATTAGAGGGATTTCGATTAATTGTACCATTATAAGTTGTATTGCTTGAGAGAGATTACCGGATTAGCATGTTGTTGGAAAACGTCACTATATAGTTAAAAGCTTAATTGCGTGAATTAAAAAGTAAGTTTAAAGATAACAAAACTTTGACATAATCTTTGTGAGTCATTTGAATTGTTAGCTCGAGTTACTTCGACAGAATAATTCTAAAAAATTACTGCTTTTGGTCAAAAAATAATTGCGGTAATGAAAGTTTGGTCAAGGTTATTTATGCTTCATGTGGTACCAACATACTTAACTGCATGCTTATGGTTTGAAACAGGATATTTGGAACATATAGCTCTAGTATAGTGACTTTGAGGTTCTTGAGTTGACTTTGATAATCATTAAGTGGTTGAATGGACTATAGTGATCTATGACTGGATTGTGATAGTTGTGGATTTTAGACACAATCCTCTTTTACGGTCTAGTTGCATGAGAGGTGAGATGAATTCTTGTTGCTAGTCCAAGTACTTGAGTGAATAGTCTAGAACTTGCCCTAAAGCGAAATTCTAAGTTTGCTTGGTTTAAAAAATGATAGTAAGCTTTTCTTGGACCGTTTAAGCTTTCTATTTGCCACCCTATGATAATTATCCCTAGTCAATCCCTTTGAAATTTTAGCCTTTCTCTGTGATAACCTTGTTATAAGCCCTTACCAATTTTTTTTATCATAATACTCTTTTGGCTTCCGAATCTTCCTTACCACTCATATGTATTAAGTGGCTCAAAGCCTAAGTTTGGGGAGAAAATTTGAGAAATTTAAAAGAGGTATCAATGCATTGAAATGAGAGAAAATAAATGATATCCATGAAAGAGAAAGTAAGAATAGAAAACACAAAAAGAAAATAAAAAGGAAGATTGATGAAATTCAAGTAAGGCAAGTATCTCTAGTATGAGCATCAAGGGAGAAAAGAAAGAAACGAATAATAAAGAGTGATGAAAAATCTCTCTAGCCCCCAAGAAAAAGAAATGCCTCTAAGGGTTTGGCAAGTATGAGCCAAGAAATGAAAAGTGGAGTGCTTAAGGAAGGGTGTAACCACTTATCCCATATGGTATCCTACCCCAATCCAAAAGCCTTCATTACAATCCGAAAGAAGTACTATTTAATTTTGAACCGAGTAAACTTACATTAGTGGATATCTACATAAGGGACAAGCCTATGGTACTTGAAGTTTTACTTGTGACATTCCTCTGTGAGAGAAGAGTGAAACCTTTATTACTCTAGAAATTGAGTATTAAATCTTTAAGTGAGCATGGAAATGGAAGGTAGAAGAGGAAGAGTTTGGAGTCCACCATGATTTATAATAAGAGTTCTTGATGAGTGAAGTCAATTCTCGAAGCTCAAATGTCACACTAGAGTTACATGCAAGTTGCACATTTTTGAACACCTTATTGAGAATGCATGAGTATTGTGGGTAATTATTGGTTCCAACTGAGTATAAATGACTTATAAGTGACTCTTTGAAATGAACTTTCACTGGGGGGGGGGGGGGGGAACTAATCTAGTTTCTTGAGGACAAGCAAGGAATTAAGTTTGGGGGTGTTGATATGTGTGAATTTTAACTACTTATTAGTACCTCCTTGCTTTAGTTTTTAGTCCGAAAGTAGTGGTTTTTGTTTCTGATCTAATAAAAATGTGTGAATTGCATGCATATCGGAGGATGTGAGCTCAATAAAGAAATCTAACTCAAAGAGGAGATGTCCCAACACAAATAGTCAAGGAGGATGCAAAGATGCAAAGAGTTGTACGGTCCACAGAATTTATCCTGCGGCCGAAAATGCAGATGCGGCCTGCAGAAAGTAAAGTGTAGTCGCAGACTAACCCCTGAATCTTCCTAGGATCTTAGCATCAGCGCCCTCTACATACCGAATTGTGCGGCCGCAAAAGTTGTTCGCACTGACAAGATTGAAAGATCAGAGAAGATGCAAAAGAACAAGTCTGAAGCCTCCTTGAAGCGCGATCCACAGCCAAATTGTGCGGCCGCAGAATCCCTCCAATCGCAAGAACAACATATGAAAGTGTTGATCGCAGATGATTATGTGGCCGCAGAACCTCCCTAAAAGCATTTTTGTCAGAGAATTTTAGACACTATAAATAGATGAGAAATACTTTTTTTGGGCAACTTTTGTACTGTAGCAGCTGTGAGCGGTTATACTTAGCCATTTTGGGCAAACTGTGACTACAATTAGAGAGGACCCATTAGTTTTAGATTTTAACTTTAGTTTTATGTCTTCAATTACTTGTTTTTTCTTTTTCATTTTCTATGTCTATGATTATGAGTAGCTAGATTTTATTTAGGGTTATGACTCAACCCTAGTGTGCAAAACTTATGTGTATTTAATATTAATGCTTATTATTCATTGGGTGTATGTTATTTAGCCTTGTTTATGCTTTATATCTAGAATTAATGGTTGCAAACATTGATTCATGCCTATTTGACTTATTCTTACTTGAGAAAGAGGAACCTAGTCTAGGAAAACTTGGCTAACAAGAAATTGAACTAGTTGAAGTTTTGATTAGTTTGATTAAAGGATTTTAACTAGAGATAAGGATAACCCTACTTGGACTCATATCAATTGTTTAGATTGCTACCCATTGGGTCTTGACAAAGCCAATTTGAGCATAATCACTCTTTGACCGAGAGGTATTGAGTGGGTATTTGAGCATCGAGAGTCATAACACACCCCGATCTACCAAACAAGCATAGATTTACTCTACCCATTAGGCTTACACCTAGGTTAAGGTTACATCCCTAGGTTTTTCCTTATTTGACAAAAACATCAAAAATATTGCAATTTTTTATTTGCTTATTTGTTAGTTAACTCTCCTAGAAGTTAAGTTAGATAACAATATTCCACTGTTGTTTGAAAGTTAAATCTGGTTATTTCAAGTTCTTTTTCTTGAGTGTTTACCTTAACACCAACTTAAACTCCCTATGGATTTGACCCCCACTTGCGTCGGGTTTTATAATTGCAACGACCGTTTCATACTCTTTAATTGGGTGTGAATTAGACGTGATCACTGGGATGAATCAATGGAGCTTGCCAACTAAATCAACAAATATTTGAATATAGCCACGCACGAACCTCGTCCTCCTCGACCCCATCGCTGCCACAATGACGTGCCAGGCCCAAACGAGCTAACTACCACGTGTATGGTACTTGGTAAATTTCATTGACAACTCCTTTAGTTGAGGAACAAAGTAGTCTGAGCTAAATAATTATAACAAAATGCAATAAAGTAATATAGGCAGTTCATATGTTTAATATTGAAATTTGTAAGCTGAAATTGAATCTAAAAACTGAGTTTCTAACTGAAAACTGAAACTAAAAAGCTGAGTTATTTTAAGAAAATAACTTGTCTAATTTTTAAAAAGAGTTTATCTCACAGTGGTCCTGGGTAGGATCTGGCAATATGTACGGAGAATGTCAGCCTGTATGCTTAATAAATAATGATACCTGCAAGTGTGGGATAACTATCCTACCCTGGCCTGGCGGTACTCATATTTGAGGAGGTTGGCCACTTCTCCCAGGCTAAATTAAACACGTGTTAGCACTTGCAAATGTGGGGTACTAGCTAGCCATGGCCTTCGTGACAATTACATTTGGGAAGGTTGACTACTTCTCTCAAGCGGTATGTGACTACATTATCTAAATCTGAGCTAAGTCTAAGCAATACAATTTTTTTTTTTTTTATATTATGAGTTAACTAGTGAAGCATGGACACATGATTGGATTCTTTATGAAGCAATAGTCTGTAGGCTTGGATTTCATAGTTAGTCAATCTAACAGATACTTAATGACTTAAAAACTATTTTGGCTTAAAATCACTTAAAATAAGCCAGCCCAAACGAACTTTTAGTGTGCACTTTTTAATCTAGTCCTTGACTTAGGGAGTAACTTAAACTTTCCTCAAAGACCAAAGCTATCAAACCCAACTCGACTTCTCACTTCCTTCAAATAATCCTGAATTAACACTGAAAATTACAAGCATAATTTCAAGCTTTTAATTCATGGTCTTCTAAAATTTACTATCTTCAATTAAAACTAGGTTTAAAACCTCCAAAACTCGATTCATTAGCTAAAGTAAAATCCTAACCTTGTGGTCTTATTTCAACACTAGTACTAGCTCATATATAACCTAGAAGTGCTTGTTATTAACTATTATATCAAATTAAGCAATTCTTAACAATTCCATCACTTTCTCCAATTCATCGTTAACATACATTAACCTCCTTGACATCCATCATTTGAGGTTACTTAAATAATCAATACAACTCAAAAGTACAGTTCAAAATACATGGGTGCGGGATGGTAGATTTTATCTGTAAAATCCCAAAAACCTTATTTTTTTCAAAAGTTGTCTTCATCCCCAAAGTGTAGAACTATGAAGGAAAGAGTAACTCCAATATCAAACGCTTGACCTTGAGGTACCACCCGAGAAAACGCGAATGTCAGCCGCAATTGTTCGAAGTAGCAAAGTATAGTAGGTTTGTTCTTTCCCCTCTTTTGCTTTTGTGTGCTTGTTTTCCCTTTTTTTTTCCCGAGAAAATAACACTGTATAGCTGCTTCCAAAATAATAGCCGAAAAGATGTATATTTTTTATATATATACATTCTATATGTTATCTACAAAAATTATACAAATTTTATACATTTTTCGGTTATTAAATATAAATAGTTTCCGTCGCGGGCCAAAAGTTATAATACACTTTTTTTGTCCTTCACCAAAATCTTTTTTGAAAATGGTAAACTTGACCCCTTATTTGACGGCACGTGTAACTGTCACTTAAATCAGCCAATAAATGCCTATACATGCTGCCAATGAAACCCAGAAAAAATCTTTCCTTCTAAATATTAGTACTATATAAGACTTATTATTTAGGCTAAAGATGTCACTAATATTATTCTCCATGGACATTGGTCCAAAATATATTCTATAATTATATCACTTAATAAGTACAATAACGTACTTCCGTCACAAGGATAACCACGTCTTATACATGTCATTAGGCTAGTAATCAACGTACTTAAAGCCTAGAAATATTACGGGACTTTACACCAAATATGGTGGCAGATATTCTAGCTAACTATGGGAAGAACTGGGCATTACATAGTCTAGATGGAACATAAATATGTTGTATTTTGGAACTATATCCTCCTTTAATTTTTATGCTTTATTTATTTTTCGCGAAGATTATTATAGTCGTGGCTCACCATGATTAGTCTCTTTGTATATTGAACTACTTTTATTCTTTGCTTTTAATTTAAGTTGCTTTAAACTCACATGGCATTTCTTTGAGTGTAGGTTTTAGACTCCATATGAATTCTTTTAGCCACTAATAACGCAACCATTTCCAAATCTAGACCAACAACCATTAGGGAATGAAGTTCAAATGGAGAATAAAAATGCAGCTGGGCTTCTGGAAAGTTTTTTTTTTTTTTTTTTTTTTTTTTTTTTTTTTTACAAAATTTGGATTACCAATCTATACCATCCTTCTGTTACCACTACAAATTACAAGGTCATATATAATGATAAGCACATGACAAGCATCACGTACTCCATTGATACTTGATAGGGAAAAAGGTCAAAATTGCCCCTCTACTATTATTTATTGGTTGCTTGTGCCACCCGTTATACTTTTGGGTCATTCTTGTCCCTACCGTTAATGAACTTTGAATAAATACCCCTAACCCTAACGTCTATACACTGTGGCAGCTGACCACATGAATTTTATCCAAGTCAGCTGCCATGTCAGCTTCCACATCAGCGGGCCCACCAATTTAAAACCCCACAACAGCCATTTAGTATCCGTCTCTTACCAACAATTAGGGCTCAGAATTAGCACAATCAACAGGTATGCTGGATATGCATGAACATAGCGAGAAAAATTGTGCAGAATTCTCAAGAAGGAATTCTTTTACAGCAACCAGGAGCTCTCTCGAAGATATGGAGTTGGAAACTAGGGCACTGACTGAACCTCTTCCAACAAATCAACAGGTATAACAAACACAAATATTCACTAAAATTTGACTACGTTGCACTGATAGATTTGTTTTGAACTAATTTGCTTCTAGGCTTATAGAAACCATCGCTTATACATAATTGAAAGATGGCTTAAAAACATTCCTGGGATGCCACGTGCCGAAGTAATCTAATTATCAGTGAAGGCTACGGCCGAAGAGTCAGCAAGACCGAAGTCAAGGATTTGTCATCGAGACCGAGGTCGAGCACCCTTAATAGAGTTATAACGGCTAGTTTCGAGATATGATACAAATATTCTCTGCACTTGTACTCTTAGGGTTTTAGGATCATGTCCCCTATAAATAGAAAGATACACAATGATAGGGGACATGTGATATTCATTTGCAAAAATACACTCTGACTCGAGAAAGAGAATCAGATCTCATTGCTAGTATACAAACATCACCTTTTCACTAAGATTCTTGTCTACACTATATCACTAGATATGAGAATAACTCAGATATTCAAAGGATTGTCCACACCCATCATTGTCAGAAAGGACATTCACTGATTCCATCCTTTCTTGGGTGATTCATTCTTTTTATTTACTTAAATGCCATTTATTGTTATTCATTGATATTGAATGATATATTATTGCCTTTGATTTCTGGAATATTTATAGCACAATGTCGTCGTTATTCAAATGCACCTACGTAATATTTGTTGCACTTTTTAGAACTCCATCTTAGGGATATTATTATTGTTAGCTAAGATTAACCCTCATTTATATAAATGTAATTAGTTGAACCAAGATCCATATTTTTTTGTCAAACAATTTGGCACCGTCTGTGGGGGTTTCTTAGTTAAAATTTTAGTTTCCTCTGGATATACAAGTAACGCAAGTCACTAACGTCAAAAACCCCGAGATCTCCTTTTTTTTTATATTCAAAACCCTACATGGCAAGTAACCAAAGAGAAAGGACAAAAATAACAAGTGACTTTCCAACTAACCTCATGAATGTCATCAGCGAAAGCTGCAAAACAATAGGCGAGGACATGATGCCCAACGCATTCCCTAGGCAAGAGAGGTTGCCTCCCCCGCACTGTAGCATAGCAAAACCCAGTGGAAAAAGGGCTTGTATGATACAACAATTAGACGAGTAGTGCAACCGACCCCTCCCTCCAACAACAGGTATAACTCACAATATTACTGACAGTGCATGTGATAGTGCCCTCGCTGCCATTCTAAAGAGGATGGAAGAAATGAAGAATAAAAACAAGGCACTTCGAGACCAGATGAAAGAACACGAAGAACGAGTTGACAAAATACCGGGCGCTCCTAAGCTGCTGCCGAAAAGGGACGCTGGCAGGTTCGTAGAGCAGTCGTACAACGATGATGCAACCCTGCATGCCATACCAAAAACCTTCAAAATGCCGCCCTACCTCAGGATATACGACGGAACAACCGATCCTGAAGATCATGTGGCTCACTACGTCACCACCATGAAAGGTAACGACCTCGCCAAGGAACAAGTGTCTTTCATTTTGCTGAAGAAGTTTGGCGAAACCCTTACAGGAGGGGCATTAACATGGTAATCGCAGCTACCAGCCCGCTCCATAGAAACTTTCAAAGAAATGGCGGATAAGTTCATAACCGCCCATGCCGGAGCCAAGAAGGCCGAAGCAAGAGTAAACGACATATTTTCTATTAAGCAGTCCTTAGCAGAGGGACTGAGGGGCTTCCTCGCCTGGTTCAAAGGGGTAAGGACGACTCTGCCGAATGTATCCGAATGGATGTCGGTCGCAACTTTCCAGAACGGGCTGAGTAGAGATGGTTCAAGAGCAACTAGAAAACTGTTGAGTCGATTGATAAAGTATCCTCCAACCACTTGGGACGAAATCCACAATGCTTATTGTTCCGAGGTCCGAGCAGACAAGGACGACCTCAACGGCCAACACAGCAGCTAACCTCGGTACAAGCCGAATCCAGAAAAGAACGAAGAAATAGTACCGGAAGAGACCACCCGATGCCGCGAGCTAACAAGGAACGACACCAACACCATATGTCAGGACAGTGGTCGCACCCTCCCTCCGCTACGAAGAAGGCTCGTCTAGGCCAAGGATAGGGACTCATCGGAACGAAAGAGGTATGCTTCCTTTATTATCTGCTCACAATTTTTATTTGTCGCCTACAAAAATAATCTACGCTCTTGAGAAACTCGGAACAAAAGTGAACTAGCCGTCGAAGATGAGATCAGACCCGAACACCAGAATGTCCGACGCCCTCTGTGAGTTCCACCAGGAACACGGGCACAAAATAGAAGATTGCATCGCCTTCAGACAAGAAGTCGTAAACATGTTACGGCAAGGGCACCTAAAAGAGCTGTTAAGCGATAAGGGGAGACGAACTTCGCCAGAGGACGTGAACATCAAGGCCCGCCAAAGCCGCCATCGCCAGCTCGTACTATCAACATGGTCATCGGTGGTGGCAATGATGCCTCTATCAACGGCATGAAGTTCACCCCCGCTCACAAGCTCAAGCGGTCTATCACCCGCGAATGGTAAGACGGACTCGAAGAAAGTATCATCTTCGACGAGTCAGATGCCGATGGTTTGGTTTTTTCCTCATAACGATGACCTCGTTATTACTTTACGCATTTTAGATACTGATGTCAAATGATCATGGTGGACGATGGAAGCAGTGTAGCATTATCCATCCCAGAGTCCTTGCCCAAATGAGACTCGAGGATAAGATAGTGTTGTACTACATCACGCTAACCGGTTTTAGTAATGCAGTTGAGCGGAAATTCGAGGAAATTACACTCCCCGTCCTGGATGGTGGTGTGACTCCTAAGACTATATTCCATATCATGGACCAGGCTACTGCGTACACCGCCATAGTGGGGTGACCATGGATACATCCCATGAGGGCTATCCCCTCCAGCCCATACCAAATAATTAAATTCTCAACTCCATAGGGAATATTCACCATACGGGGAACATCACACATCCCGGGAGTGCTACCGCATTGCCTTGGACAGCACAACCACCCAACAGGAAAAAAACAAAGAAAAAGAGGCATAACAATCAACAAGGTCGAGGTTTAAGCAAGAAGAGGCTGGGGAAATCATCATGGATCCCGACACGGTCGAGGCTACAAGTTCGACCATAGAAGACCTTGACCCCTTTCTATTGGACCTCAACAACCATAGCAAGAAGGCCTATATCAGCTGCAAACTCCGGGAACCAGGTAAATTCAGTCAATTCTTAATAGCTAATGTAGATTTGTTTGCTTTCAGCCATGCAGATATGTCGTGCATCCCAAAGGGAATCTCTACACAAAAATTAAATATCGACCCATTCCACCTACCAGTAAGACAAGTCGGGCGTAAATTCAACTCCGTCATCAACGATGCAGTCCTTGAGGAGGTGGAAAAACTGTTAGAGAATGGCTCCATCAGCGAGTCGAAGTACCCCAAGTGGATCGCCAACGTAGTGATGGTCAAAAAGAAAAATGGGAAATGGCAGATGTGCATGGATTTCACAGACTTGAACAAAGCATGTCCGAATGATTCGTTCCCATTACCCCATATCGACCAACTCATCGATGCAACAACGGGGCATGAACTATTGAGTTTCTTGGACACTTACTCAGGCTATAATCAAATTCTTATGGAGGAAGAAGATCAGGAGAAGACCACGTTCATCACCCACCAAGGAACATATTGGACTAAAGAACGCCGGGGCTACTTATCAAAGATTGGTAACAAGGATGTCTAAAGACCAGCTCGGTAAGACCATGGAGGTATACATAGATGACATGTTAGCAAGTCCGAAAGGGCAGAGGATCACATTGATTTTTTGAAAGAAACTTTCGACATACTCCAAACTTCCCTCCAAATATAAGACCTTTGGGTCCTTTACACCGATAGCGCATCCAATGCATCCGGGTCCGGACTGGGACTTGTACTCGAGGTCCTAACAGGGGAAGTAATTCGCCAGTCCATAAGATGCCCGGATATGACTAACAATGAGGCCGAGTATGAGGCCGTAATTGTAGGGTTAAGGCTAGCACTCAAGTATGGGGCGAAATGGTTGAAACTCCGCTGTGACTCCCAGCTCGTAGTCAACCAAGTCATAGGGACTTTCCAAATCAAGGAACAAAGGTTGCAGAAATACCAGACCAAAATCTGCAAGCTATTGCCTAAGTTCGACAAATGTCAGCTCGATTAAATCCTAAGAACGTAGAACACCGAAGCAGATCGACTTGCCAAACTGGTCATAGCTACCAAAAGCATCACAATCGGAGATAAAAGCATAGTCCATCTCCTCAAATCATCACTTAGACCAATCGAGGTAAAATAATAAAATTAACTTTGGACTGGCACAATCGTATTATTGCATATTTGCAGTATGGCACATTACCTAGCGACAAAAAAGAAGCCATGAAACTAAGAATGCAAGCGGCCAAATACAGTCTCCTTCATAGCGACCTGTATAAGAGAACATACGACGGCCCTCTGGCGAAATGTGTGGGCCAGAACCAAATCCAGCGCGTCCTCGAAGAAGTCTATGAAGGTCATTGCGGTGCTCACTCTGGCAATCGAGCACTGGTCAGATGTCTTATACGGGCGAGATACTATTGGCCCACCATGAAAAAGGACGCTGTAGACTTTGTAAGGAAATGCGAACAGTGCCAAAAGTACATCCCAATGATTCACCAAGCAGGCGAACGCCTCCACCCAGCCACTTTCCTTGGCCCTTCATCAAATGGGGAATGGACATCGTGGGCCTCCTTCCAGCAAGGCGAGGTAATGTACGATTCCTTTTGGTTTTAACTGACTATTTCTCTAAATGGGAGGAAGAAGGAGCGTTCGCCCAAATACAGAAATAGGAAGTAATCACCTTTATATGGAGAAACATCATCTGCCGATTCGGCCTACCCAAGGAAATCAGCTGTGACAACGGACCCCAGTTCACAGGAAAGAAAACCACCGAGTTCTTTGAAAAATAGCGTATCAAAGGATACTCTCAACCCTATATCACCCAGCGGGTAATGGGCAAGCAGAATCCTCCAACAAATCCATACTAAACATCATGAAGAAAAAGCTCGAAGACGGCAAAGGACTATAGTCGAAAATACTACTAGAAGTGTTATGGGCTTACCAAACAACTCCGAAGACGAGCACAGGAGAGACACCCTACTCTCTGGTCTATGGAATAGAGGCAGTAATACCGGTCGAGGTCGGAGAACCCAACCTAAGGTACTCCCACAAAAGCGACACGAGTAACGATGAGGATAAAAGGAAGGAACTCGACGAAATCGACGAACGAAGAGATATGGCGTACATAAGAATGGTCACCCAAAAACAACAAGCAGAATGCTGTTACAACAAGAAAGCAATGGTCCGTCTGCTTAAATTCGAGGACTACATACTGAAAGCCAAAACTTAAGCGAGCAAAGACCCTCGAGAAGGCAATCTGGGAATGAATTGGGAAGGTCCGTACAAAATCACAACCAAAGCGAACAAGGGTTCATTACAACTAGAGACAACGGAAGAAAACCTACTACCAAAAAACTGGAACATCAGCCACCTCAAAAACTTCAACTTCTGAGAGAAAAAGTATCCCCCAAGTCGTACTCTTTTTTACCTCACTTGAGTTTTGTCCTATTTGGGTTTTCTCAAGGAGGTTTTTAAATAGGTGGCTAAGGGAACACTTCGAGTCAAGGTACGCGAGGGTAGAATCGCAGTTACTATTTCATTGCTCGACCTCTCAATCTCTCCAAGTCAACCAATGAAGGGACTAGATAGACTGGGACTAAGAGTGGAATGCCAACCAACACCCAAAATATGTAATTTTCTCCAAGTATGTAGCCAAAGCAACAATGTCAAAGCAATAAGAAACTTACGTTTACCAGCACACCGTTTTCGTGTTACGGTTATGTTCGACCCTGCTCGAACAAACACCTATCGGCCCTCGACTGTGATATAATAAAAGGTTATGTTTGACCCCACTCGAAAAAACACCTACCATACTTCGACCGCGATTTAATGAAAGGTTATGTTCGACCCCTCTCAACAAACACCTACCGGTCCTCGACCGCAACTTAATGAAAGGATATGTTCGACCCCGCTCGAATAAACACCTACCGGCCCTCGGCTGCGATTTAATAAAAAGTTAGGTTCAACACCACTCGAACAAACACCTACCGGCCCTCGACCGCGATTTAACGAAAGGTTATGTTCGACTAAGATCGAACAAACACCTACCGACCCTCGGCCTCGACTTAAAAAAAGGTTATGTTCGACTAAGCTCGGACAAACACCTACCGGCCCTCTTGGTCGTGATTTAAACAAAAGGTTATGTTCGACCTCGTTCAAATAAACACCTATCATCCCTCGGCCACATCTCAACAAGGAAACACACTATGAACACTCGGCTTCATGGCCACGATCGGTGAAAATACAAAAAACGTTAGGAAAGACAAAAGCAAATGAGCAAACAATAGAAGCAAAAAACATACAAGTACAGAAAACAAACCACAGGAAGGGAAAAAGATGCAAGGAACAAATTTGATATTTCATACTTAAACGATAGAGGCTCGTGAAGACGCCGGAAAAAATACACAAAAAGTCAAAAGAAAACTACTGGTTGCCGCCATCACGACCTTTAGTGCCCTCACCAACTTGGTCCTCAATTAGTGTCGCTACCCTGACCACCAATACCTTCACCATCTCGATCCCCCTCGCCATCGCCATCTTCGCCCTTAGGATAACCGGTATCGTACCAGGATAGCCAGTCTACACGCTCGTTTCATTCCCTCTCATCAGCTTCAAGTGTAGTGGGATCATACCCATAAGAGACTCAATCTTCACGAGCCTTAACACGAACATCATCGAGGGCAGCCTCAAAAATGGATCCCGCCGCATGCAAATCTCGAAAGACATCGAACTGGGCCTCGGCATGAATCCATTCCTCATGTAACTCCCGAGGAACATTGGGAAAATCTGAAGTGTGGGAAGAGGACAGCTGTGCCAGTAATTGAGCCTTCTCGGCCTTTAGAGCAGCTACTTGATCGTGGAGATCAGAAGTCTCTTTCTCCAACTCCCCAATCCTTTCATCGAGTCACTCTTCTTTAAGCCTTACCGTCGTTAAATCATTCTCTCACTCTGAACGGAGAGTCCAGATCACCACCTCAAGGGAATTTGCCTTTCTCAAAGCCTCCGATCGCACTGACTCCGCCCTCCCCAGCTCCTCTTGTTTCTCAGCGACCTTGCTACTTAGAGCCTCCGCCCTTAACTGACATTCCTCAGGCTGGCCTTGTAACAAGACTACTTGAGCTTCGAGATCACTACACTGGGCTTCGACCCCCTTGCTAACCTCAAGCTCTTCCTCTTTTCTCCTCAACATCCCCTCCAGGATGTTGTACTTCCCCACTACCCGTACCAACTCCTCATCTCTTGCCTTCAAGTCCTCCTTCAGTCGTTGCACATGGTGCCTTCACGAAACCGACATCTAAGCTCCCGGTACTTCTTAAGGCATCTAAAGTACTTGTCTTCAACTTCACATAGATATCTTTTCATCTTGCTCCCTACGAGCATTCTCAGTCTCCAAGACAACTGTCTACAAAACGAATGAAGAAAGTTAGAGACTATGAAAGAACAAAACCTAAGGAAATAACTGACAGCAAATGTACTTACCCAAAGGGCAAGAACAACAATGTTATTTGACAGAGTGTTGTCATTTATAGTTTTGCGGGTCGTACCCTCAATCTCAAAATAAAGAGAGATAAGGGAAGGGATAATCTTCTCGGTATCCATAAGAAGATTACGATCCATCGAGATCATAATAGTCCTTGAACCCCCTTCCGACCTCACTTCAAGTTGAGTAAGCCCATCGTCGATCATTTTCAACTCCTCTACATCCATATCAGAATTAGATCCAACATCCTTTTCAGCAATAACCTTCCCTCTATCATCGATCGAAGAAGGCATGTCCACCATAACACCGGAAGAGGGCCTCTTCGCGTCTCAGAAGAATAGGGCCGTCACTGCTCACCACGCCTTCGATCGCATGCCCCACAGGACACATATTCATGTCCTCCAGACAAGTGGCCTCGGGACTCGCCTCTGGGCTCTCCCTGATATGCACTGTGGCCGTTTCCCGAAGGAAAAGACCATAATCTCCTACATTGATGGCCGCCGACCTCTCTCACCCGACGTCCATGGCCCTCCTCTTACGAGGCATCAAATCTCCATCACCAGGCAAAGGTTCATCATCCTCACCGATGAGAGAACCTAAGGGAGAAGCCGAAGTCTCCACAACTAAAGTAGGGACTATTCGGATGCAACAACAAGAGGGACTGAAATGAAGGTAGGATCAGCCGCAGCCGAAGCGGGGGCAGAAACCAAAGACGCAGCAGCTTTCCTCTTTCGGAACGAGGGTGCGGGAGCTCTCGACCTCCTCGTAGATCTCCTGGACGAAGCTAAGAAAAAACAAGAAAAGGGAAAATCCATGAAGGTAAACAAACAAAAAAAAAGTTAAGACACCGATGGTAAAAAGGAAATTACCAGTCGAAGGAAGAGCGGGCCCAAATTTCTTGAAGAAACTCGGCCATTCACGGATTCCTGCAATGTGAGGGAGGAGCCGATCTACCTAGTCAGAAATATGAGTGACCAAAGGAGAAGGTGAGATCTTGGTTGCAAAAGAAGAAGGCTAGAAGTCAAAATTCAAGACCAAACACGAGAAAGAGATCAAAATACTTACGAGTATAGTTCCAAGCCTCGGGAAAGTCGTCGATGTTGGTCATAACGTCCTCGGTTCTGACCTAGAAGAAGTTGAACCAGAATTGACGACTGCCTTGTTGTCCATCTTCACCACCAGGTATTTTCCCCCTCAGTGGCGAAGGTTCAGCATCATCCCCCTATAAAAGCTACAGTGAACAAATGGATTATTGCCGTGGTGTCACTTCGACCTGGGCCAACTCAACAAACTTGGTGAGCATATTTATGGATTTGAAAACGTACGGTGGACTTGCACCGTACCCCACCCGGCCGGGATCAACTCAATGAGATTGGGAAGGCCGAATTCAGACTTAAGCTATTCCAATTCCTTCATCGTCATCACTGACTGAAAGGCTTCAGCTTTGGCATCTGGTGATTTGGTGAAATCAGATCTAGAATCAGGGTTGCGTGGGATTATCTCTTCTACCGGCGGGAAGGTTCCACCCTCAACGATGGCAGGAACACTACCTCATGGGAGGGGAACACCACTGCCAAGGGAGCAGTACGACTCCCCTCGCCAGCCTCAGAAGGTACGTTAGACATGATTCAATGTGACGAAGGAGGATAACAAGCAAAAAGGAATGAGGAATGATGTAAGTCGCTGAAACAAAGAGTAAAAAGAGTTCTGCAGAGAAGATGAAAGAGAGACTATTGCTTAAAGAGAAGGAAGAGTTTGGAAAAGTTTCAAAACCAACAAACCTTCCCCTAAAGGCACAAGAATCAAAATGGTGGGTCATGATTAGCACGGAAATCGAAACGACAGAGCCAATCATAGGTCACACCTAAACCGACACAATGCGTCGGGAAACGACATCATTATGATGCATGGTGTCATGACGTCACTTCTTCTCGTGGACCAGATGGCTCCAACGGACTTCCCGGGTAATTCAAAATATTCAAAATATGAAACCTTAGAAGGCCATGTAGTCTTGTCTTCACGACCTCAACCAACTCCATAAGATCAAATTATGAACGACATTGTCCGCTCAATGACCTCATCCGCGGGAACAACCTCGATAAGCAAAGGGACTAACTGTATGGGTCAAAATCCATCTTTAGTCGAAATGGTATTTGTAAAACATTCCTGGGATGCCACGCGCCGAAGTAATCTAATTATTAGCGAATGCGACAGTCAAAGAGTCAGCAACACCGAAGTTAAGGAGTTGTAATCGAGGTCGAGGCCGAGGCCGAAGTTGAGAGCGCAAATATTATGTTAAAAAGAAGATCCCATATCATGACAAAGCCTTAATTTTACACTTTTGTAATAATAAATAACCAAAAATCGCTAAAGATCGTGATTACCCTAAAACACATGCCGCAAAAATGCACCAATCATCATAAGATGTAATCGCTTCTCCTGAATATGAGCATAGTCTGTAAGAGAGCAAAAAATCTAGAGAGGAAGAGACGATGAAGGAAGCCAGCGCTTGATTTGCCGGATAATGAGACAAAAAGGAGCGTGTTCACCATTGATAGTGTGTGACCCTCTTCAATGAGGAGCAAGTTCAAGATGATTTGGGGTTGAGAAGGTGGAGCAAGTTAGAGATTTTATGAGGAGGAGATTTGTTACTTTAGGGTTTATTTTTGTTCACTTCATTTTTTGTACAGAATAGGACAATTAGGGGTGATAGATTTAGTGGCGACACCAAAAGTCACCACAAAAGCCCTTATACTCTGTGGCTTTTACCAAGGCTGTGGCGAAATACACTAGTTTTTGTAGTAACTCATTTTTAGTCGTCACAGATAGGTTGCTTTCAGCGGCAACAATAGTAATCGCTGCTATACCCTTATCTTTTGTCGCGACCAAGTGAGTTGCCACTATAGATCAGCTTTCTTGTAGTGAGAGTTGTAATGACTAGTTTCGAGATAGGATACAAAAGAGAATATTCTAGTGAATATTCTCTGTACTTGTACTGTTAGGGTTTTTAGGAACATGTTCCCTATAAATAGAAAGAGACACAATGATAGGGGTCATGTGATATTCATTTGTAAAATACATTTTGGCTTGAGAAAGAGAATCAGATCTCATTGCTAGTATACAAACATCACCTTTTCACTAAGATTCTTCTCTATACTTTTCCACTAGATCTGAGAATAACTTAGATATTCAAAGAATTGTCCATCACTCATCATTGTCAGAAAGAACGTTAACTGGTTCCATCCTTTCTTGGGTGACTCATTCATTCTATTTACTTAAATGCCATTTATTGTTATTCATTGATTGAATGCTATATGATTGCCTTTGATTTCTGGAATATTTATTGCACACTGCCGTCGTTATTCAAATACACCTACGTAATAATTGTTGCACTTTCGAGAACTCCATCTTAGGGATATTATTATTGTTAGCTAAGATTAACCATCATTTATATAAATTTAATTAATTGAACCAAGATCCATATTTTTTGGTCAAACAACTATTGGTCTAGTTTCTTCATATTTGCAAATCCATCATGCATCTTGTACGTTGGAATGAATCTGCACTTAGTTTGGATAACTAAAATTGGTGATAGAGAAACAAGTTCTTTCAATGCAAAGAAAGTATAAAATCGTGAGCTTAACTTCTATCCTAATGGGTTGTTTGGTAGGGTGCATAAGAATAATGCTGAGTAGGGTGTATTAGTAATGTTGATATTAGTTATGCTTGCATTAGTTATGCTGACATATTTCTTATTCATTGTTTGGTTTGATGTATTAAAGCATTGCACAATTTCTGAAAGAATTATGTATTTACAAAAATGCCCTTAAAACCAGTCCATCACTCTAACTTTTTAAAAGAAACATATGTTGAGAAATATTTTTATATGAAAAAGTTTTAGAAAAATTATTTGATTTGCCTACCTATCTTGTAATATAGAACTAAATATATATTCATAAAAAAAGAAATATTTTTAAGTATTTACTAGGGATATAATTTTATTTCTCACTATTTGAATTGCTTAAAACTTGCATTAATGTAATAACTAGCATATTTTAATCAAGCATAATTTTTGAAGGACAATTTTGTCTTTAACTAAGCTAATGCATGCATTAAAACTCATTGCATTGCTAATACCATGGTTTTCTATGCATTAGTTATGCATAGGATAATACCAAATATGATATATAACTAATGCTTGCATAACTAATGCATAGGCTTAAAATGTATACCAAACAAGGAATTATTAGCATACAATGTTAATGCATGCATTATTTCATCTAATGCATCCTACCAACCGACCCCTAAAAGATATCACTTGCATACGTTAACATGGAAAGAAATGTTATCCTAATTCAGAAATTAATAGATGAGGAAAGCTCTGGTATAGAGATTATAGAATTAGTTGGCATCTCCGATTTATAAGAACTCTTTCAGATACTGATAATAGGCTATATTTGCATATATACAAGTAGATGTGTATACTCCTTGCATTAGTGTGTTTAAAGTGTTTTAAAGGATATAAAATGATCAATTAAGCACAATAGTTAAATTTTTATATATAGGAATTAGGAAGCGGATGGCAAAAAATTGAGATGATTTGAGCAAGAATTGAGCTAAAAAGCAAATTTTGAAAAAAATTAGAGAAAGTTATGTGTCGCATGGCCGCAATAAACACTTATTTACGTGAATTTTTGCTAAAGAAAAATAAGTTTAAAGCGATGAAATAACCCTCCATGAAAAAAGTGAAAAAAGTTGATCCCGGGAATTGGGAAGCACTAGAGAGCCACGTGCTTCGCATGGGTGTAGCACAAGAATATCTGTCCAAGTTCCTGTGCAAAGCATTAGCATATCGCCAGGCAAATTTTGTTACCATTTTACCTTGAAGGATAGTATAATTATTTGGGTAGGAATGGCAATGGGGCAGGGCGGGGCAGGGTAGGAGAATTTTAAAATAGGACGGGGCGGGACAGGGCAGGGTAAAACTTAAATTTTGAAGAACTTTAATGGGGCAGGGCAGGTTTGGGTAGGTCCGCTGGCTAAAAACTGGGCCATTAACGAGATGCATGTGTATAGCGTATATGGGCTATTACCATTTGATTCAATTGCTTAAATTTTCCTACCGATATGTATTGTTATGACTTGGTTAATGTTTCATTACTTTAAAATTAATTCAAACACTTTTTAATATATCTTTATATTTTTAGACTAATAATTTTAGAAATTAAACCAAAATAAAATCAAAATGCAAGAGTTTCAATCATCACAACCCTATTGTATATATCTAGAACAAGATGCCAGTGTAGCTAAAAAGTTGTGTGGGATTAAGTTTTTATTTCTTGTTTATCATGCTATTCATAAGTAAGATGAAGAAATAAGAATGGCAGGGAAGATTTAACTACAATTTGTTCCAGTTTATTACCTCTAGAAATGACGATGACTCTTATAAAAAAGACCCTATTCACTGTAAGAAGAAAATTCAGAGAAGCTGTTATTTTTAAGGATTAAGGGGTTGTTACTGAGAAAGGTGGGATAAAAAAAAGAAAAAGGAATAGGATAAAAAAAACTTAAATGAGGCAGCGCGGGGACGGACGGGGCGGTGCATGGCAAAATTTTGAAAAAATGTTAAATGGGTCAGGGCAGGGCGGGTCAAAATCTTAGCGGATTAAGGCTTGCCCCGCCCCGCCCCTCCCTACCCTATTTGCCGTCCCTATATTTGGGTTAGGGGACGTGATATGAAACCTTCTAACTCTAATTTATTTTAGCCGCATACTCAACCTAGGAAGGCAATGTGCATCATCATTGAAGCAGAGCCTGTTATCGGACTCGAGCCAATGACTTACGTACTATGCTATTAGTAGTTTATTTTTTAGATAGAATTAAAGGGCCTTTTATTTTTAATTTCTGAATTATTTACTATGTGAATTATATGGCTGCGCATTATAAATATAAGTATATAAGCACATGCACCAGATACATACTGTGGGATAGTAAACTGAATTTACGTAGCAAGTCCTTGAGACAATACAATCGATTTCAAGATCGACTTCAAAACTTTATTTTTTTCTCTTGTTACATTGATTTAAGAGTGTACTGTGGGCCGGGCCCAGCCCGGAACCGGCCCGAGACCGCGGGCCAAACGGGCCGGTCTCAAATGGTGCATGAAGCCCGTAGGGGGCCGGTCCTACCCAAATAGCCCACAAGCCCGGGACCGCTAAGCCCGGGACCGACAGGTGGATCTGGGCCGGTTCAACCGGGCCAAACGGGCCTCAATGACTATTTTTTTTAAAAAAAAAAAATTAAAAAAAAATGACCAACGGTCAGATTTTTAAAATCTAGCCGTTGGCCATCAAATTCTAACCGTTTGGGAGTTTAAAAATAGCCATTTGGCCCCCAAATTTTATTTTAACCCCAAATTTTATATAATTACACTTTTTCCCAATTCTCAACTATAAATATCCCCCCCCCCCCCCCCCCCATTCTTTCATTTTTACTCACAAGTTCATCAATCTCTCTCAATCTATATCTAATTTTCTTCTATAATTGCTTACTTTATTATTGCAATTTCGTGAAAAATTGTGAAGTTGGTGAATTGAAGTATTCAAGTCTTCAAGTCTTCAACGATTTTTAATTTTCAAGAAGTTGTTCGTCAATTCAGTAAACTCGTTCCAACTCTTAAGTTTTAAGAATATAGTTTTGTTTGTTTTAGTTTGTATAATTATAATTAATATGGCCTTTTCTTTGAAAAAAATGTTTGGTGGTAAGAGAAAATCTAAAATTGGTGAATCTAGTCGCCAAGCTACTACCCTTCCCCGGCTCCCCGATCCAGATTTGTTACCCGTCCTCCTCCACCTATTATTCTTGATAGTCATAACCCTTGTTTTCAATTTTTTGATAGTGAATTTTGCCATGATGTTGCACCAGGTCAACAATTAAATGAAGAAGTTATGAATGCTCTTTATCCTAATGAAACTATCTTTGAAAATGATGAGGAAAATGATGATGTAGATGAAATCCAACCGGATATAGATGATACACCTACTAGTCCTGCTAATAACCTAACTGATGCCCCACCCGACCCACCTGTAGAAACCCCTACTTTTAATAGATAACCTTCTAAACGCCCCGCAACATCACTTGTTTGGAACTTTTTTACTCAATTAAGAGAACAAAATAAGGCTAAGTGTAAAACTTGTGGGGATTGCTGGCGCATAAATTTACTGGAGACCGTAGTTGTACGGGTAGTTTGACTAGACACATAGAGACACACCCTAGAGATAAAGCTAGATTTTTACAACTGAAAGCGCAGCTAGAGGGGACAAGTGTAGATACTACGGTTAACCCTAGTACAGGTTCAAATCTAGTTCAACCAGGAATTAACACTGTGACTGGTGGCACTTCATATTACGATCCAAATAAAGATCGTGAAGAATTAGCAAAAATGATTACTGTTATGTGCTTACCCTATAGTTTTCCTTCTTACCCTCACTTTGTGCATTATATTAGAAGAGTTTTTAATCCTACTTATAAAGGTTGGCCTCGCGCAACCGTAAAGAGCGATATTTATAAATATAAACATGAATATTAACAATATTTGTGGTATTTATTTACTCATATAGATTGTCGGATTGCTATTACCACTGATATTGGTAGAAGTGGTAATGACTGTGATTATCTTACTGTAACTACTCATTGGATTGATGAAGAATGGAAAATGCAAAAACGCATTATTGCTTATAGAATAATTAATTCACGTCACACAGGTAAGTTTATTGCTAACACAGTTGCAGATATTTGTAGATATTTTTGCATTAGAGATAAAATAATATCAATTTCTATGGATTTGGAGGTTGCTGCCATGTTAAATCCTACCATGAAATTAGGAGGTCCTCACTTTTGGCATTCAAATATTTATAAGGCTTTAGATCTTTCAGATGAGGAATTTGCTACACTTGCAGATGCAAAAGCCTCAATTAAAATAAATGCTCAAACAATTTATAATGCTTATCAACTTGCCTTAGATCATGCTAGACCAAATGTTCCAACTCCTACTTTGTCTAGTTCACAATCATCTAAAAGAACTGCGGGCCTAAAAGCACTTAGTTCTTGGACGGAGTTCAGGGGTTCTCAAGGTGATAATATTGATGATACTTTACATCTAAATGAGCTTCAAGTTTATTTGTCGCAGGGCCTTGAAAAGGAGAATCCAGACGGCACCTTTGATCTTTTGGAATGGTGGAAGGCCAGAGAAAAATATTTTTCGGTTCTTGCAAGGATGGCTCGGGATATTTTATGTATTCAAGCTTCAACAATGGCATCAGAGAGCGCCTTCAGCCAAGTAAGACTTCAAATAGGTGATCATAGAGCGTCTATGAGGGAGAGCTTGGAACATCTTCCTTAGTTTTTTTCCTTTTAATGGTGGTATTAGCACCTTGTTGTGCTCATTCCATTGGGGGGAGGAAGACTAAGAAAGATATTGCCATTTTTGTTAATGTCGTAAGAATAAAAATTATAAGACATTCCCTTGAATATCTCTTTGCAATTTTTTT
>NW_017674077.1:21069-21342 GCF_001879085.1 Nicotiana attenuata | reverse complement strand
CACAGGCAGTTTAAGGAGGCATATAAAGTATTGTCTTGAGCGTCATCCGGAAATTCGTATTTAAGATTTTTCGACAATTTGTGTTATTTTAAAATTATTAGAAGTATTTATGCTTAATGTTTTAGTTTGTTAGATTAATTTGAAGTATTATTAATTTATTATGCATGAAAATTTAGTTTTACTATTTTGTTGTTAATTTACTTTTTAAATGCAAACTTTAATATATAATTTTATATATATATATATATATATATATATATATATATAATATTT
>NW_017674077.1:0-21059 GCF_001879085.1 Nicotiana attenuata | reverse complement strand
TATAGCTATATATAAGCAATTTATATTAGTATATACATATATAGTTTACAAGAAATTGCCTAGATAAAAAAAATAAAAAAAATAGCCCGGAACGAAAAAGCCCGTTAGGCCCGTGGGCCCGCCCCATTTAGCCCGGGACCACGTGGGCTTGGTACCGCCGTGGGCCGGTTCCACCCACTGGGACCGTGAAGCCCGGGACTGTTTGGCCCGGGACCGCCAAAGCCAGGCCCGCCTAAGCCCATGCCCGTTTGGCCCGGCTCGTTTAGGCCCGTTTGGCCCGGGCCCGAACCACAATACAACCTTACATTGATTCAACAAGTGCAAAATTTCCTTGATTTATACATGTGCATACATTTTACAATTTAACATAAATTTTAAGATATTTCTTCAAATTATGAGATGAAGATATTCTACTTATCTCATGAATTAAATTCTTGGAGGAAAAACGAATTTTCTTGATTCAGCTTACTATTTAAATATATGAGTTTATTCTTTAGTTTTTGGTTAATTAACTAATTGTTTATTTTTATTTTTATAATATGATCCGATAAGGAACAATATGTTTTCTTTTTGGTAATCTTTCATAACATAGACATGATTGAAATTTTGGCACGAAAGAAAATAATTGTAAAGAAAAAAATACAAAAAATACCCCTCATTCATACTACCCTCCCTGTACAAAAGAGTAAAGATAAAAGTTAATATAACGAAAAAGAAATGAGCAGAATTAATATGGAATATTCCTTTTTCTTTTTTCAATAATATGGAATATTCCCGGTAAAAAACAATATGGAATATTCAATATTCTGTCTAGTTAAGGCAGACAAAGTTAGCCACTGTCTTCCATTTGGAAACCCTACTACAAATATTGCTAGTAGATATCCTAAAACCCTACCGACGACAGTGACCATTTCCACGCAACAATGTCGGACATTCCACCGGAAGTAATTAACGATATACTTTACCGACTGCCGGTGAAGTCACTGCTAAGATTCAGGTGCGTAAGCAAGTCATTCAAAGCCCTAATTGATAGCCCCAAATTCATCCGAGCACACCTCAAGCAACAGGCACTGAAACACAACTCAGATGTCAAGCTTATTTTCAAGTCTCACAAGCTTTACTCCCTCGATTTCAGTTCGATCTCTAGTAGCCAACTAGAGGAACTTGACCATCCACTGAAGCATCCCTATGGCCCAACTCAGGTACTCGGCTCTTGCCATGGTTTGATTTTAATATCTAACAACTTGAGTGACAATGGTGTGTGGAATCCATCCACTAAAATGTTCCGGAAACTGCCGGTTTGTCACGTTAACCCTCCACAGAATCATGGACCGAGACAGGTTGCAGGGTTGAGCCAAATTTGTGGTGGTTTTGGGTATGATATTTCTGCTAATGATTATAAGGTCGTTAAAATAGCCCAATTTTGTCACTTCTCTGGTAGTTCCTTAGTTATTGTTACAATGGTTTTTAGTTTGAAGTTGGGTTTGTGGAAGAAGAAGGTTCAGGATTGTCCATACTGGTTAGTTAAGGAAGACAACGGCACGTTTGCTGCAGGTGCATTACACTGGCTTGCATCTACGGAATCATCATCAGAGTGGAGCCCTTGGGTTCTTATAGGTCTCAATCTTGGAAGTGAGAGATTTAAGCTGGTGCCATATCCTGAGAATTTGGGCAAGCCATTGCATTTAAATTTGGCAGTCTTGGGAGAATGCCTTTGTTTGATTTCAGGTCACGTCGTTGTTCGTACTAATGAAAAGAATCATGTGTTAGATCATGTAGACATATGGGTGATGAAGGATTACGGAGTGAAGGAGTCTTGGATAAAGTTGTTTTCAGTTGAGCAGTTAGATGGTCGTCAACATTTCAGTTTCTTGAGGCCAATAGCATATTCAGTGACTGGTAAGGAAGTTCTTCTGGAAATGGATAATAGGAAGTTCCTATGGTATAGTCTAGAAAAGAAGTCCCTCAAACATTCTAAGATTAATGGTGGATTGGACTTTTTTGAATCATTTGTCAATTTGGGAACCCTTGTCCCTTTATATGGGGGTGGAAATGATGGGGGTGAAAATGAAAAGGATGAGAAGGAAAAGATAGAACCAGAGAAAAAAGATGGAGCCGGAAACATTGAGGATGAAGATGTCTTGGTGATAGAGGAATTCAAGTTGGAACTTTAAAAGAGAAGTTTAAATTAGACTAAAGAGGTAAGTGAAATGCATGTTTATCTTATATTACCCCTTTATTGTTGCTTCCCCTTGACAATAGACACTTAGCATGCAATTTATTTGATCAAGCTCTATAGTGGCAATCAAATTTTCTACTAGCTGGATGTGGGGAACAAGAGTATATCTCTAAATCCCGATTCTCTTTTTCCTAGTGAGATAGGGGAAGACATTATAAAGTATTAAAGAATCTTGTTGATATGTTATAGGAGTAGCCGAATTTAATTCTCCGTTTCACTGTCTGGCTTCTAAAGGTTTGGAAGTTAAGATTGTCCTATCTTAGTTGGCAAACTTTTTCTAGTTGTCTAATCATGCTTTCTCAATTATAAAACCTTGCCGTATGTTTGTCCAAGATACATTTGAAAATCATCTAACTGGTTCAGTTTCCTCGACCTCAGCAGAAAAATGAGTCAGTCTATGACAGATTGTTTTTGAAAGTTACAACTTTGAATGTGTAAACTATGGGCTACTCACTTGACTCTCTTCTTGTTCTTTTAGCTCTCTATTACTACTTAGTAATTAGTATAACTGTTAATCCATCTATCATATAGTCTTGTGTCCAAGTTGACTTTTCATTCAAATAGATATGTAGTCAAAGTCTTTTTTCAAAATGATTGAATAGTTTGATAAAATTGTGAACCCTCTGCATGATTGCATCCTTTATTTAATATATTCTTTTCCCATCCTTTGTAAAATTTTTGAAATTCGATCCTGCATATTAACTTTGACAGAAGCCACTTTCACCTTAGAATGTCTGATCCGAAAACAAAGTTTGGATGGAGGGGCTAGCCGTTGGGTATTTTTGAGTATTTTTTGTATCACTGCATAGTCTTACTTCCATTTTATTGCTTACCAGTATATGAAGTTATAAACAGCTAAATATTGCAGAACTGTTAGGTATGCATTCAATTCCTAGTTTTCAAATTTTCACGAGAAACATATTTACTATTGTAGAACATTTTGATGATATTTATATCTTATCATTATGGGTTAATTCACATTGAAAATTATGGAAGCATTTTTTGAGAGCACTAGCTGAACTTGAAGTTATTTCCTGTTTTGACAGTTGAATGTCATTTTGCAAGTCTCTGGAGCGCCAAAATGTGGAGGCCTTCAGCAAAGGTGGCCAAAATGTGGAGCGCCAGAATGTCATTTTGCAAGTCTCTGCAAACCCAAAAACCATGCTCCCTTTCACAACATGCAGGTATCCAGTGGATAGTCAAGGGTATGCATAAACTGTCCCCAAAAATAAAGGAGGTTGATGATTTACGGGATTATTTGAATAAAATATTGGTTTCTGCTGGACTGTTGCATTGAGATGAGCTGTCTTTGCATATGAAAGTTGGGTTCTGATTATATGTAAACACACCCACTATACTATGTTAAAAGTTGGGTTTTCTATTTTTTCTTACAGAGTTAACGGATCCTGATAACTAACAGGCCTTTTTCAACTTTAATTATTTTTGTACCCATTCCCATAAGAAGAAAGAATAGGCTAGTTGGAGGGAAGTGAAAGAGAGAAAGTGGAGAGAAGGGACTTTTGCTTTAAAGGGAAGTGGGTGGAAAATGGTGGAGGGGTTAGAGGGAGGGGAGAGAGACAGTTATTGCCGTTCAGATTGAAGAGAAAGGGACTGTCTTCGTGAGGTAAGATGTAAGAAGAGATGATACAGTATTCTTGCTAATATCCAACTTTAAGATGAGGTGAGGGAATGTGAGTTTATGCTGGGCACCTGTGGATGCTACTTTCTGCCTCTTCTAGTATAGTACTTGTAATGTTTTAGCTTGAACTCTCATCCGCCTATGATCAGGGGCGGATCTATGTGGAGGAGAGGGGGTGTACGCCACTCGGATACTCGGGGTATAATTTAATGTATATACTGGTATTTCACGACAAAAAGCTATATAATTAAAGAGTGGCACCTGCAATAACAAAGTGACCGCAGGTGTCATGGTCAGATAGCCACTTTCCCACTAGGCCCAAGATTGAACTTCCTTGATGGCAAGGATTTTTGCTTTTCCTCTTGCCTACTTGTTCCCTTTTTTCATTTGTTAACCTTTTCCCTACTTGTTCATCTTTGTCTTTCCTCTTATTGTACAACCCCATTTTTATTTTTTATTTATATTAAATGTTTGCTTCCTTTTTCTTTTTCTAGATCTAAAATATTCTTTTATTTGAATACATTTTGATTTTTTTTCTTGTGTTATCCATATAAGATTATTTTCCCTTTGATTTTGAATAAATGACCAAAACTTTTAGTTTGGTTTTCATATATTAATTTATGCACCAAAAATCTTGTAAAGCAAACCGAATTAATTCAAAACAGAATCGAAGAAAACATAGAGAATCAGCCAAACGTACACCCTAATTTTATCTCCTTGACTAGTGGTAGATTTTCGAAATATAGTGGCACCCGTAATCATCAAATCCTGGATCCGCCTCTGCCTATGATGTTTAACTTACTTTATGCTTTAGCTATTGTCTTCAATATTTGAACTTCACAATACATTTCTAAGTTTGGCCGCTAATGGTTATGAGTGATCATCTCGTGGTACTTTAGCTTTGGAAGATTTCCCAAAGCTTCCAAAATAAAATGGTAGATTGAGTAATCAGAATATTCTTCATGTTCTAAATATTTCTTGCAAAGTCCTTTGAAATGAATGGGATAACTGATTAAGCAAGTAAAAGGAACCCTTCTTGTGGATGAAGAAGTGCGTGCTTTGACACGCTAGCTATTAAACCTAATGCTATTGATAGAGGTAGATTTAATGTACAATTAAGGCCCCTTTCCCTCCTCCTACATCCAAACCCTCTTTTATGGAACATCGAGTTTACTTATTTGTATTGATTTCTTAACACTGTTCATCACAAAGATATTGTTGTTCTTGCAGGGAGAATGCTTTTCAGTTGGAAGAAGAGTAGAGAAGCCCCTTCTGTTTATCTCTGGCAGTATCTGACATTTTTCCTTTTTTAGCAAAACAATTGTGAATGTGGTTGGAAACTAATCTGTTAATGTAAGTGCTATTTTGCTATCTAATCGAGACGTGTAAAAAACCACCAGATGAAATATGGTACTATTAACTTCTAAGTTTTTGAATCTTCACCTATGTATTTAGTGGAGCAGTCTTTTGTCTGCTGGAAACTTCTGGATAACATATGACCAATATTTGCCTGCTGGGTTTTAGCGTTAATATTGGGATTTTCTTTTGGGTTTTGAAGTTGGGTGTGGTGGTTGTGTGGAAGGGTCGTTTACATTTGCAGATTTCCCTAACAGCCCCAAAAGGGAGTTGGATTGAAAGATAATGCTTATAATTTTGGTGGCAAAATTATATTTAAGACAGGTACCACTTATCGATGGTAGGTCAAGAAGACCAAGATTTGATCGTTTTTGGTCGTTTTGACTGTTAACTTACATGCTGTCCTTCAATTGTTTCCTAGATTTGCAGGAGAGATTCATGCAGAAACATTGTCCATATTCCACTTGATTGTTGGGAGAGTTGGTCAAGGTCCCAGCTTCCTAGCTTTGATTATGTTCTCTAAGCCTATCACCGAGTCAATTTGAGTTGAGCAAATAGAGGTTTCGGGGATAGTTATTTTCTTTTAAAATATAATTATCCAAATAAGTCTCTTGATATTTTGGTTAGTTATTATGGGTAAAATTTACTCGCACGGGGGTGTTTATAGCAAATTTAATAAGTTAACCAAATAAGTTATCATGTTATCATGTGTTCATTTGCTCAGTTGGGGTAGACTTTAGCTTGAGCGTCTAAATGGAATATGCTCACTAAGTCTAAAGGATGTCGATGTATGCTGCCAAAAATCAATATTCAGTTTCCTAGAAACTACCGAGGCTGTCTCCTATCATTAGGTGTCTGGATGAGAACTCATAAAATTAAGGAGCTGAGAATAAAATTCTTTCCAAGTATTGGTGCCTATGATAAAAATTTCATGGGGGTAATCAGTTTCCATCTTATTAGTTAAGCATATAAAGTATTTAATATGCAGTTAGTGTAGACAAATTTTAGAAAAATGTCTGCTCCTCCTTCGTGAGTCTAAAGTTGATTTAGAATTAGTTAAACCTAAAAATTATAAACTTTGATTATTCTTTAAATAGGAACCCAAGGGGCCAACTGCGAACTTGCCCCGACTTCTGCTATTAGATTTTAGCTATTAGCATTTAGTTACTCTTTTGACAGGCAAAATTTTCTGGACAAAAATATTCCTCAGTTAAAATACGAAAAACTCCAAAAACGGTTACTAAACTTTGAACATTTATAAGTTCAAACTCTAGAAATTGTTCCTAGATTTTGAACTTTTAAGAATGAAACTCCAATTAATGGAGTTTGAAGATTTACTAGATCAAACCTCACGAATTATTCTTGTAGTTGAAAAATTCCCTATAGGTGAATTGTTCTTGGAGTTGAAAACTTCCTTATAGGTGTAACTCTAGTACAATATAGGAGTACTAGATTTGAGAATTACGTTACACCTAAGTTTCAATGATGATAATAGTACAAATCTAACTGTATCTATTTAATTGCAGGAAATTAGGAGGGCAGTATTAATCAAAGGAAGTCAATATGTTAAAGAGATCAGAAAGGAAACAAGATCAAATGTAGCAAGGACAATGCTAAATCAAAGGATGTCAAGGCCATAAAAAAGGAAACAAGATCAAGTGCAGTCGCTATAGGAAGTCGGTCCCTACTTCAAGGATTGATTTGAAATCTGGAGATTCTAAAGATTGATCGATCAAGTCAAGCCACAAATCACTCCCTTGATTATGAATACGAAAATGAAGGACGTAAATGAATCCAGCCCATCTCTTGAGCACGATTCAGAGGCACCCCTTGGGTCAAAACTCTTAGAATATTTTGTGCCTCAATCAAAGGTCAATCTGCAACGGCTACTCAAACTCTCGTATAAGAAGACTGGCAGACTCAACAATTCAACGATGCAACTTACCACAATTTTCTATGTCTACCTAGTTATTGGCACAAACATTGTATTCCTAAGTTTACTAGTGTCTCAAAAGATAGGAAGTGTTAGGAAGCAAAACAAGAGTTGGGTCAAGTTTATAAAACATTGTTGCTGAATATCGTTGGTGGTAAATGATCCATAAAACCACTGCTACTGTAATCAACTATTGAAGATATAAGAGAACTCTTGTGACCCAAGAGAACTGGATGTAGGCACTATACCGGTACTGAACCAGTATAAAACTCCTTTGTTCTCAGCTTTTAAATTCCTTGCAATTTATTTACATCGTCAATCAAACTTGCCGATAAAGCGAAGTCGACTAAGTCTCTTCTAAGTCGACTAAGTTTTTGAATTAGTTACAACTCATTCCTCCTCTTGTACTTTCAATTGGTATCAGAGCAAGGCTCACGAACATTTCTTAACCACAAGTTAGGGAAAGATCATGGGATCAAATATAGTCATTGGAGCACTATTTCAAGAAGGAACTGCCAGATCATCTTTTAATGATGCAAATAAGATACATGTGCAGGAAATCAAGTTCAAGAAGTAAAGAAGACTGCTCGAATGGTTCATGATGTACAAGGGAAGAAATCAATCAGCATGTGATCAGCAAATCTGGATTGGTCTCGTAAATCTGGGCGCAATCAAATCAACGAATCAATCAGCAATAACAATGATTAGCTGAGCTGGAAAAAATCAAATAAGCCTTGGACAAAGGCACGAATCATGGGCAGAATCACGGAAGACTAAAGGATACGAGGAGATCTGGGAAGCGACCACATTTGGAAGATCCAACAATCAAGGAGAAATCAAGTGAAGCAATCCTCTGCTAAAGGAAAGCAATCAAGAGAAGCAACGACTCATTCCTTATTCTTGGAAAGAATCAAGTCTTTCCAAGGATCAAATCTCTTGGGTTGTCAAGCCTCTACCATCCATCAAAGTATTTATACACCCTTGTAAACCCTAGCTTAGACATACTTTGATCTAACCAAATCACTCTCTTTATTCTATTGCAAACAAGCATTGTAGTTCACTAAGATCTGCTGTGTAACAAGTCAGGGATAGAAAGAGAGCACACAACTGGTGAGGCATTGTATCAAAAATGAGTGCTAGAGAAACTGAGCGATATACACCACATCCGTACTCGGAAGAAACTCATTTACTGAAGAGAACTCCCTTGCAACCCAAGGGGACTGGATTAGGATTCATATTGAATCCGAACCAGTATAAAAATACCGGTATTTTTAATTCCTGCAATTATTCTCTGCATTTTACTTTCGGTTACCATATCTGCTAAATTATCATATTTAGCCGACTACTCAAGTTTTAAGTCAACTTATAAGTAATTAATTTGAAGTATTTACAATTCACCCCCCTCTTGTACTTTCAATTGGTATCAAAGCTTGGCTTATATTTTACCTTTTGCTTAACAGCTTGTGAGAAAAGATCATGGCAAATCAAGTTATCATAGAGCTCTTTCAGGAAGGAACTTCACAAGTTAGACCACCATACTTCAATGGACAACATTTCTCTCACTGGAAAGTATGAATGGAAATCTTTGCTAAAGCATACGATGTCAAAGCCTGGAGAGTCATTAAAAAGGGAAACTATCCCCTACCTGCTAGCACTCCACCACTTGCTGATCCTGATGATATAGATTCATACTCAAAGGAGCAATTGGAAGCGGTACAAGTGAATAACAAGGCAGGAAATCTGCTTCACAATGCTATAAGTGGTGAGGAATACAAGAAAATATCGAGTTGTGATACAACCAAAGAGATGTGGGATAAGCTTGAGGTCACCTATGAGGGAACCAGCAAAGTAAAGGAAACTCACATCAACATGCTAGTTCATGACAACGAACTCTTCTCAATGAAAGAAGGAGAATCCATTGAAGAAATATTTGCCAGGTTTAGTAAGATAATTAGTGACTTAAAGGCATTTGGCAAGCGCTACACCAGTGGTGATCAAGTCAGAAAAATTCTCAGAAGTCTGCCAACCACTTGGCAGACCAAAGTAGTCACTCTGGAATCTCAAGACCTAAACAAATTTTCCTATGATGAACTGCGAGGAGAACTCATTGCTTTCGAAAGGCCGCATTTGAAAAAGACAAATCAAGAGGAGAAAAAGAAAATAGTTGCATTCAACACCTCTACTGAAATGGCTGAAAATGAAATTGATGATCCTAAAGCTCTACAAGAAGATATTGCTATGATGTCAAGAAATATGGATGGGTTGATGAGGAGATACAGAAACACAAAGAAAGGAAGATTCCCACCAAGACGATCCAGTCAATACAATGAACAGGATAAAAACGATGAAAAATGCTACGAATATGGAAAATTTGGGCACATTCAAGCTGAATGCCCAGAACTGAAAAGGAAGATCTCTAGAGGCTTCAACAAGAACAAATCCTTCGGAAGCTGGAGCGATGAGGACGACTCAGACCACGAAGAAATAGAAAATCTTTGTTTCATGATAATTCTAGAAAATGAAATAAACAAAACCTCAGGAGCTGGACAGATGAAGATAATTCAGATGACGAGAACTGTTTCATGGCACAGGGTGAAACTAGTGAGGTAAGATCTTATGACTGCGAAAGATGTAATGAATTGCAGGATATTCTTGATTCAACCTTAAAAGAGTCTCAAAAAATGATGAATGAACTTAAGAGACTCACTAGGGAGGTTAAAGACTGGAAACTCAAACATGAAGTATGTGAAATCGAAAAAGAGGTACTTCAAGAAGAGTTTGAGGAGTTGCAAATGTAGCTTAACAGCTTACGCAAATCCACCAGTCATAGTTCTGTTAAGCCAAACCAGACGACTTATAAGTCAACTGGAAAGGAACCAATCAGAACCAAGTCGACCAGTCGGTCGGACCAGATGACTTACAAGTCAACTGGGAAAGAACCAGCTAAATCCAAGTCGGCTAGTTCTAACACTTATGAAAGACCTATAAACAGGTCTGGAGCTAAATGTCATTATTGTAATAAAAGTGGGCATAAATATTCCGGTTGTCACTTTCATAAATCAAATGTGTCAGGATGGGTTTGGAAACCAAAAAATTCTAAACCTAGTAACGCTAACCCACCAGGACCCAGGCAAGCTTGGGTACCTAAAAGAAAGTGATCATCTTGTCTTGCAGGAACACCACAGAGTAAGCCGCAAAGGAAAATGGTATCTAGATAGTGCGTGTTCCAGTCATATGACAGGTGACAAAAACCTGTTCAAGGAAGTTACAAAGATCGATGGAGGAAGTGTAAAATTCGGAGACGATTCAAGGGGCAAAATAGTTGGCACTGGAACAATTCCTTTCAATAACAACTGTGACATTACTGAAGTATATCTCGTTGATGGCCTAAACTATAATCTCTTGAGCATAAGTCAACTCTGCGACTCAGGATATGAGGTAAAGTTTAAGAGAACAGGGTGTGCTATTGAAGACGAATCAGGTAAGATAATTCTTCCTGGAAAAAGGTATGGAAATGTTTATATACTTGATGGCTTTGAAAAGATAGATGGCCACATTTGCTTATCCTCTATGTCTGATGATCCATGGTTATGGCATAGAAGACTTGGCCATGCTAGCATGCATTTGATTGAAAAACTGTCCAAACATGATTTAGTTATTGGTTTGCCTAAACTGAATTTCTCTAGAACTCATATTTGTGATGCATGTCAAATGGGTAAGCAAACCAGAAATTCTTTCAAAAATAAAGATATAGTATCTACTTCAAAACCTTTGCAATTACTTCATATGGATTTATTTGGGCCTACTAGAACTGCTAGCATAGGAGGTAAGAGGTATGCTTTTGTTATTGTTGATGACTTTTCACGTTTTACCTGGGTAATCTTCTTGTCTCATAAGGATGAAGCCTTAAGAAATTTTGAAGTTTTCTGCAAAAAGGTTGAAAGAGAAAAGGGATATCTGATCTCAAATATTCAGAGTGACCATGGAGGAGAATTTGAAAGCAGAGCTTTTGAAGACTTCTGCAACGATCAAGGATACACTCACAATTTCTCTGCACCACGCTCACCACAGCAAAATGGAGTTGTGGAAAGGAAGAACAGAACTCTCCAAGACATGGCAAGAACCATGCTACTAGAACATTCATTGCCAAACCATTTCTGGGCAGAAGGCGTAAGTACTGATTGTCACATCCTCAATCGTTGCCTCATAAGGCCAATTCTGAAGAAGACCCCTTATGAACTCTGGAAAGGTAAATGTCCAAATATCAGTTACTTCCATCCCTTTGGAAGCAAATGTTTTATTCATAATAACGGAAAGATAATCTTGGAAAGTTTGACCCAAGAAGTGACGAAGGTATTTTTCTTGGTTACTCGTTAAATAGCAGATCTTTTAGAGTATACAATAAACGTACTTTATGTGTAGAAGAATCTGTACATGTTATATTCGACGAAAATAATCCCTTGGTCAAGAAAGGAACTATTGCAGGTAACGAAGATCAAACTCAAGAAGCTCAGGACAAAGAAAATTCACAGGAGTCGACTAGCACATCTGGGGTGATCGAGTCAACTGGAGAAAATAGCAGCAATACTCCAGACTCACAAGTCGAGTCGACTACAAATATAATTCGACCAAATGAATGGAGAAGCGAACCCGAATATCCTCAGAAATTTATTATAGGGGATCCAAACGAAGGAATGAAAACCAGGGCTGCGCTCAAGAAGAAAGCAAATATTGCATTGATTTCTCAAATTGAGCCAAAAAGGTAGAGGAAGCACTGAAGGATTCAAGCTGGGTGCAAGCTATGCAGGAGGAATTAGATCAGTTCAGCACGAATCAAGTGTGGAAACTAATACCTAAACCTAAAAATGTGTCTGTGATCGAAACAAAATGGGTATTTAGAAACAAACTGAATGAGGATGGAAAGGTCATAAGAATAAAGCAAGACTAGTTGCACAGGGCTATTCAGAGCAAGAAGAAGTCGACTATGATGAGACTTTCGCCCCAGTAGCTCGTTTGGAGTCTATACGAATTCTTCTGGCATACGCATCCTTTAAAGGATTCAGGCTGTTTCAAATGGATGTTAAAAGCGCCTTTTTGAATGGATTTATCGAGGAAGAAGTTTTTGTAAAACAGCCTCCAGGCTTTGAGGATTCAAAATTTCCATACCATGTATACAAGCTTACCAAAGCACTGTATGGGTTGAAACAAGCTCCACGTGCCTGGTATGATAGGCTGAGTACTTTTCTTATTGATCATGGCTTTACCAGAGCTAAAATAGACACTACTTTGTTTATTAAACGATCATCAGAAGGTAATCTCATTATTCAAATTTATGTTGATGATATTATATTTGGTAGTGCTAACCCTCTTATGTGCAAGGAATTTTCAAATCTTATACAAAGCGAGTTTGAAATGAGCATGATGGGTGAACTCACATTCTTCCTTGGGCTACAAATCCAACAAACCAAAGAAGGAACTTTTATTTGTCAGACCAAATATACAAAAGAACTGATTCAAAAATTTGGTATGAGCAATGCAAAATCAATTGGCACTCCTATGAGCCCCGTACAAATCTAGACAAAGATGAACAGGGCACTCCAGTCGATGAAACCAAATACAGGGGAATGATTGGATCACTGCTATATCTGACAGCAAGTCGACCAGATATTATGTTTAGCGTATGTAAATGTGCCAGGTTTCAGTCAGCTCCCAAGGAGTCACATTTGACTGCTGTAAAGAGAATCATTCGATATCTCATTGGAACCGTATCTCATGGATTGTGTTATCCTCGCTCTAACTCTTTTAAATTAGAAGGTTTTTCAGATGCTGATCTTGCAGGTGACAAAGAAGATAGAAAGAGCACAAGCGGCACTTGTCAATTACTAGGAAAGGCATTAATATCCTGGAACAGTAAAAAGCAAGCATCAGTCGCTTTGTCCACTATTGAAGCTGAATACATTGCTATTGGACAGTGTTGTGCACAACTACTGTGGATGTCTCATCAATTGGGTGACTATGAGCTTTCATTTAAACCTATACAAATTTTTTGTGATAATTCTAGTGCTATTTGCCTTTCAAAAAATCTTGTGCATCATTCTAGAGCAAAGCATATAGATATTAAGCATCATTTTATTAGAGATCATGTTCTTAAGGGAGATATAGAAATAGCCTTTGTTGGCACCTCTGCTCAATTAGCCGATATTTTTACTAAGCCTTTGTTAGAAGAAAGATTTTGTACTTTGAGAAAATTACTTGGTATTATATGCTGTTCTAATAACTCTTAGGACCTATGTGCTCAATTACTTTTAAGTGCTATAATTGTCCTTTTTCCACGCATTAATTACGCCTCCGATTTTTTTTTTCTCTTTTCACTTCGTTCACATCAGTTCACAGTCTGAAGATGGAAAGCCAATCATCACGTCTTCTCAAGTGACATCTTTTCCTTCTCTGTACTCAACCGTCAAAACCCTCTTCTTAAGTTAGAAAACCCTTTCGGTCACTCTCATCTCCATCTTCTTTCCAAAACCTTGAGCAAATCCCCTCTTCTACAGTGGCGAAACACTCCAAGAATCCCTCTGCCTCCACCAGAAAAAGTACCCACTCTAAGGCGAAACCCCCTTCTGCGCCTCTTGAGCCAGTGGACCTAGGGTCTGATCACTCTGAAGGCTTCGCCTCATCTCAGGGTGATTTCTCTGAACACTCCCAACTTCTAGGAGAAAAAGCCTTAGGCAAACGACCCATGGAAGATCCTCCCATTCCTTCCACCCCAAAGAAATCAAAAGTTGATTTCTCTGCCTCACTCGAGTCTGACCTAAATTTCTGGGATACCCCAAATAGGGATCTTTTCATTACTCTTAAGGACAAGCCCATCGCCCATGGAAGGATCATGGATCTTGATGATATGGAAGCCCTCAACTGTAAGGTTAAAGAGCTCTTTGTTTATCAAGGGTGGGAAAAATTCCTCTCTATTCCTCCGCCTAAGGTATATGAACCCCTGGTCAAAATGTTTTATGCAAATCTTCGCTCCAGTAAACCAGATAGGCTAGAATCTCTAGTGCTAGGTAAGCGCATTGTTCTTGATTGTGCCTTGTTTGACTCTCTTTTCCAATGTCATTGCTCTGGTTTCCCTACTCTTTTTAAAAATGTGTGGCCTGAGAATTTTGAAATTTCTTTTGACCAAGCCAAACAGTGCATTGTTGAGTGTCCCTCTGAAATTCTTCCAAACCAATTGGGCCCTAGCGATGTAAGTTTTGAAACTCGGGTTCTAGCCCATATTGTGGCAACCACTCTGCTTCCCCGTACTGGTTCCTTTTCGACCTTCTCTCAATGGGATACATTCTTTGTCTACTGCCTCATCACCAAACTCAAGCTTTCCTCCTGGGTCATCAATTTCATGATAGAAAGTGCTGAAGATCCCACTAGTTTACCCTATGGCATGGCAATCATTCATATTCTAAAAGCCCATCAAATTTCTCTATCCAACTATCCCTTCATTACTGTCTCCAAGTCCTATAATTCTAGAGCTTTTGCTAGTATGGACTATGTGAGTATCAAGGGCTCCTGGGATAAGAAAAGTGAGAGTGAAGCAAATCAGGCCCCTATGGAAACTAAACCTTCATCAGCTGTTCCTCCTCCTACTCTTGTCAGTTCTGAGCTTAGTGAGAAGCTTAGCTCTATTGACTCCAAACTCTTTGACATCAAGAATCTTCTTTCCGCCACTCAGTCCATTGTGGATGACATTCATGCTATTTCAAAGGAAAGAAGATTCTTGAAATAGGGTTTGACGTGTCAAAAATCAAAGTTGTTGTTCTCAGAGTAAGGGAGAATGCTATCAAAGCCTTCAAGGGGGTTCACAACAGGCTGGATGGTATGAGTGTCGCTGCAAATACTAGCTTCGAACAGTTAAGGCCAGCTGCAACACCCTTACCTATTTCCTGCGCCGCTAGTGTGGATGTTTTTCAAAACTATGTTTTTTTGACAACTTGTTTTGGTGGTATTGTAGGCTGTGGTTTAAGCCCTTGGATAATTCTGTTTTTTTGCTACTATGGGCTGTTTCACCAGCCGCTGGATAATCTCTTTACCTTTTCTGCTTTACGGTTATCTATGTCTATAATCACTCTTTGCTGATGGCAAAAAGGGGGAGAAAAAGCCTAAGTTATTTTGCCTATGTTATGTGTATATGTAGAGGTACAAGTGTATATGTACAGGTACAAGTCGACTATGTGTCTATATGTGTATGTGTACAGGTCGACTGCACACATTGTATATGTGTATAGGTAGCATATATTGTATACTGTACAGGTACAAGTCGGTACAAGTCGACTGCACACATTGAGGGGGAGAGTCATGGACAGGTCAAGTCGACTGCATACATTGAGGGGGAGTCAAGCGTACATACATTGAGGGGGAGTCAAGCGTACATACATTGAGGGGGAGTCAAATCGACTAGTAAAATACAGGGAAGTCGACTGGTGTTTACTTCTTTACCTTATTATTTTGCCATCATCAAAAAGGGGGAGATTGTTAGCAAGGAAAGAAATCAATCAGCATGTGATCAGCAAAGCTGGATTGGTCTCGTAAATCTGGGCGCAATCTAATCAACGAATCAATCAGCAATAACAATGATTAGCTGAGCTGGAAAAAATCAAATAAGCCTTGGACAAAGGCACGAATCATGGGCAGAATCATGGAAGACTAAAGGATACGAGGAGATCTGGGAAGCGACCACATTTGGAAGATCCAACAATCAAGGAGAAATCAAGTGAAGCAATCCTCCGCTAAAGGAAAGCAATCAAGAGAAGCAACGGCTCATTCCTTATTCTTGGAAAGAATCAATTCTTTCCAAGGATCAAATCTCTTGGGTTGTCAAGCCTCTACCATCCATCAAAGTATTTATAAACCCTTGTAAACCCTAGCTTAGACATACTTTGATCAAACCAAATCACTCTCTTTATTCTACTGCAAACAAGCATTGTAGTTCCCTAAGATCTGATGTGTAACAAGTCAGCGATAGAAAGAGAGCACACAACTGGCGAGGCATTGTATAAAAAATGAGTGCTAGAGAAACTAAGCGATATACACCACATTTGTACTCGAAAGAAACTCATTTACTGAAGAGAACTCTCTTGCAACCCAGGGGGACTGGATTAGGATTCACATTGAATCCGAACCAGTATAAAAATCCCGGTGTTTTTAATTCCTGCAATTATTTTCTGCATTTTACTTTTCGTTACCATATCTGTTAAATTATCATATTCAGCCGACTACTCAAATTATAAGTCAACTTATAAGCAATTAATTTGAAGTATTTACAATTCACCCCCCCTCTTGTACTTTCAGACTTTAAATCTACAGTCACACTCACTCCTATCGTGGTACAGATACAGCCGTCAGTTGAAGTTGAGGTAACTGCATCGGTTCCCTTTGAGGTAGAAGTGGCACCACCTGCAGCCACACCTGTTCCATTTGAGGTAGAAGTGGCCAAACCTTTCACAGTGACAGTAGCAACCACACCTCCTTTCAAGTCCAACGCCATACCTTGGGACTACGTTATTGAAGCCAGGCAAAAGGGAAAAGCAAAGATGGAAGAATCTGGTGCCACACAGGGAATGACCCCAACTGGAATGTCACGACCCAGATTTCCCACCCTCGGGAGTCGTGATGGCGCCTACTAGTGAAAGCTAGGCAAGCCAATTATTCCAATTATTTAACCCTTTTTATCTTTAATCCCTTAACAATGGTGAATTAACATTATATAAATAGCGAAAATAACAAAGCGGAAGACTGAAATATAACAATTTAATAATAATACCGATACCATCCATAAACATAAGCTACCCAGAACTGGTGTCACAATCTCGCAGACTGTCTAAGAATACTACAAATAAGGCCCGAATAGAATTACACGAATCTGTCTCTGGATAAGTAAAAACAGAAGGAAAATGATAGAAGGAGACGCCAAGGCCTGCGGACGCCTGCAGGACTACCTCGGGTCGCCTGATGGTCTAGAAGCAGCAACCTCGCTGTGGTCCAAAAGCTGCAGCACCGGAATCTGCACATAGTGCAGAGTATAGTATCAGCACAACCGACCCCATGTGCTGGTAAGTGCCTAGCCTAACCTCGGGCGAAGTAGTGACGAGGCTAGGACCAGATTACCAAATAAACCTGTGCAGTTAAATCATATACAGCGGAAAAGTAAAGGCAGAAATTTACAGGTAAAGATAGGAGGGGGAAAACATGCTGCGGGGAAATCAAGTAACAACAGAAAACCAATAAATAAACCTAAAGAACACCATAACTCAAGTATTAGCAAGAATCAGAAAATCAAAGACAAGTGCACGACATCACCCTTCATGCTTTTACTCTCGTCCTCACCATAAGAATCAATAATCGGCACGGCATCACCCTTCGTGCTTTTACCTCACATAATCATGGCACGGAATTGTCCTTCGTGCGTTATCACTCATATCATAGCACATCATCGTACATTGTGTGGCACGACATCACCCTTCGTGCTTTAACCTCACAATATCAGCACGGCATCACCCTTCGTGCATTGACACTCTCTCACAAATATCATACACGGCATCACCCTTCGCGCTTTTACACTCTTCCTTACCCAAAAAACAATCACAAAGCAATACGGGCAAGGGAATCAATAAGTCACAATAGAATCCCGGCAAGGGAACAATAACATAACAACAATATCCCGGCGAGGGAAACAATATCAAAAGAAATAACATCCCGGCAAGGGAGATAATATGAAAAGCAATAACATCCCGGCAATGGAGACAATATCATAAACCCCTTCTCTTTTCCACAATTACTTCACAACTCAATTCACAACTTGAGCCAACGCTCTACAATGGTCAAATTACCATTAATACTTCCACAACTCAATTCACAACTTGAGCCAACGCTCTACAATGTTCAAGTTACCAATAATACTTCCACAACTCAATTCACAACTTGAGCCAACGCTCTACAATGTTCAATTACCAATAATACTTCCACAAGCCTTGTTCAACAATAGGAATCATCATATAAAGCATGAACAATACAAAGCGGAGTCACATTTATCATAGTATAAGACTCACGGGCATGCTTGACACCGACGTATAGATACTCGTCACCATGCCTATACGTCGTACTCAACAATTAACACATAGCAATTAAGACACCACTCCTAATCCCTCAAACTAAGGTTAGACCAAGCACTTACCTCGATGCCACGAACACAATTCAAGCCTCAACTACCGCTTTACCTCTTGTTTCCACCACCAATTCGCTTGTATCTAGCCACAATTTACTTAACGATATCAATAAATGCTAAATGAATCAATTCTAATGCATGAAAATAGGTTTTCTAAAGATTTTCCCAAAAAGTTAAAAATTGACCCCGGGCCCACATGGTCAAAACCCGAGGTTCGAACCAAAACCTGATTACCCATTCACCCACGAACTCAAATATATAATTTGTTTTGAAATCGGACCTCAAATCAAGGTCCAAATCCCCAAAATTTGAAAATCCTAAGTTCTACCCACAACACCTAATTTCCCCCATGAAAACCCTTGATTTTGAGTTGAAATCATGTAAAAAGATATTATAGATTAAAGAAAATGAGTTAGAAATGACTTACAATGTGTTTGGAGAAGAACTTTTCTTTAGAAAATCGCCGAAAAGTGTTTAGGTTTTGAGAAGGTTTGAAAAATGAAGAAAAATCCGTCTAAGTCCAAATTAACTGGTCTCTGATGTCGCAATTGCGACCAGGGTTCGCAATTGCGAACCCCTTCAGGACCTGCTACCTTCGCAAATGCGAAGAATATGTTGCATTTGCGACCATGGAAAAATCATGCAGGCTTCGCATTTGCGACCTCGCATTTGCGATGGGATCGTCGCATTTGCGACTTCTGGCATATGCTGAAGACTTCGCATTTGCGAAGTATTTCTCGTATTTGCGAGAAATGGCTGGCCCTAGGATCTTCGCATTTGTGACAAAATCATTGCATTTGCCATCCCTGCTTGCATCGCTATTGCGATGCCTGATCCCGCATTTGCGAGATCAGAGGCCTGCTACACATCTGCAACACACCAGTAAATTTCCTAAGTCCAATTTCACTCTGTGGCCTATCCAAAACTCACCCGAGCCCTCGGGGCTCCAAACCAAACGTGCACGCAAGTCCAAAAACATCATACAGACTTGCTCGTGCGATCAAATCATCAAAATAACATCAACACCTATGAATTAAACCTCAATTCATGAAATCACTCAAGAACATCAAAATTACTATTTTCTCAACTATAGGTCCGTTTTATACCAAACCAATTCCAATCTTTACCAAATTTTACAGATTCAACTTAATCATCATTTCAAACTTGTACCGGGCTCCGGAACCAAGATACGGGCCCGATACCATCAAGAAAATGCATCAATTCACTTCTAAAAACCTTTATATTTTCCAGAAAATAATTTTCTTTAAAAATTCATTTCTCGGGCTTGGGACCTCGGAATTTGATTCCGGGCATACGCCCGAGTCCCAAATTTTTCTACGGACCCCACGAGACCGTCGGATCATGGGTCCGGGTCCGTTTACCAAGAATATTGACCAAAGTCAACTTTATTAAATTTTAAAAGCCAATTTCCATATTTTACTTAGTTTTTACATAAATGCTTCCCGAAAACGGGCCCGGATTGCACACGCAAATCGAGGTAAGCTAAAAAGAGGTTTTTAAGGCCTCGGAACACAGAATTTACTTTCAAAAATGAGTGATGACCTTTTGGGTCATCACATGGAAGGATCTATACCCCCGAATATTTGGGAGGATCAAGCAAGGAGACTGCTACTAAACAAACTATCATTGAAACCGGACCAGAGGATCTTTGGAGAAAAGTACAGGCGAGAGAATAGTCAGTCGTCGACTATCTAAACAAGACTCCCGCCCAGATATCCATCCTGTTGCAATATCAAAATTCTGAAGCACATAAGAGTGCTCTGATGAAGGTGTTGAATGAAGCTTATGTGCCCAACAATATCACCAGTGGAGAGATGGCCAACATGGTAGGGCAAGTGCTGGAGAGTCACAAGATCACCTTCCACGAGGATGAACTACCGCCTGAAGGGTTAAGTCACAACAGGGCATTGCATATCACGGTACAGTTTGAAGACAAATTCATTGACAGGGTCCTAATAGATGGGGGCTCGAGCCTCAACATTTGTCCATTAACTACTCTGAAAAGATTGGGCAAAGATTTCCATGAGATACGGGCAAGAAGTATGAACGTAAAAGCCTTTGATGGGTCTCAAAGGGCCACGATTGGGGAGATTAACCTTTGCCTGCAGATGGGGCCAACTTGGTTCGGTGTTGAGTTCCAAGACTAGACATATCAGCTACATACAATCTTCTATTGGGTCACCCTTGGATACATGCCGCTGGAGCTGTGGCTTCCGCGCTGCACCAGGCCGTTAAGTTCGAGTGGAACCACCAGGAGGTAATCATTCACGGAGATGGAAGTAACCCCATTTACACCAGTCAAACTATCCCGGTTATCGAGAATAGAAGAAGGCTAGGTGGAGAAACTTATCACCACATTGAACATGTTAACGCAATTGAGAAGGACAAGTGGCGGAGTAACAAAATAAAAAGCATACTGGCATGGTCCGGATATGAACCCGGCAAAGGACTTGGGAAGGAACTCAAGGGGAATACTAAACCGATACTGTTGAAACGTCACGGTACAACTTTTGGGCTGGGGTACCCATACACCTGGCAGGAGTATGATGATTGGTCGCCACCATGGCGTGGTCCTTATTACCCTCTCGAGCAACCAGTGTCCGATACAATATGGGATATGCAGGAGGAAGAGTCTTGGCTGACTAGAACCTGTCGTGAA
>NW_017674076.1:0-109578 GCF_001879085.1 Nicotiana attenuata | reverse complement strand
GGTACAGATTTGGTGCAAGATGCCTTGAACAGGTGAAGTTAATTCAGGAAAGGCTTCGCACGGCTCAGTCCAGACAGAAGAGCTATGCGGATCAGAAGGCGCGTGATGTATTATTCATGGTTGGCGAGAAGGTCCTCTTGAAAGTCTCGCCAATGAAGGGTATTATGAGGTTCGGGAAGAAGGGCAAGTTGAGCCCAAGGTTTATTGGCCCCTTCGAGGTGTTGAGACAAGTTGGGGAGGTTGCCTATGAGCTTGCTTTACCCCCCAGCTTATCGGGAGTTCATCCGGTTTTTCATGTATTGATGCTTCGAAAGTATCATCCCGACCTATCCCATGTGTTAGACTTCAGTACTATTCAGCTGGATGAGAGTTTGGGTTATGAGGAGGAGCCAATTGCCATCATTGATAGACAGGATCGCCAGTTGAGGTCCAAGAAGATTTCTGCAGTGAGGGTCCAGTGGAGGGGCCAACCAGTCGAGGAGGCGACCTGGGACTCCGAGGAGGACATGCGGAGCAGATACCCCCATTTATTCAGCACTTCAGGTACTTTCCTATGCCCGTTCGAGGACGAACGTTTGTTTAAGAGGTGGAGGATGTAACGACCCGACCGGTCGTTTGCCTTTTTAGAACCCCGTTCCCCCAAATAACACTCTTCGTGCTTGCTTAAACTAATTTATGACCTGCGGGGATGGTTGGTTCGGGATTTGGAAGGGTTTGGACTGAAATATGCACATTTGACTCCTTAGGATTTTCTTAAAAGTCTAAGTTTGACTTTGGTCAACATTTTGAGCAAACGGGCCCGGATTCGTATTTTGACGGTTCCGGAGGGTCCTCAGAAAAATATGGGACCTGGGCGTATGCCCGGAATCGAATTCCGAGGTCCCTAGCCCGAGTAATGAATTTTTATGTGAAATTGTTAAACTGGAATTCTATGGATTTAAAGAAACTAATTAATGATTGATCACGTTGGTATCGGGCTTGTATGTTGGTTCCGAATCCCAGTACAGGTCCAATATAACATTCAAGACTTGCCCGCAAATTTTGGTATCAATCCGAGTAGTTTAAGGGCGTTTTGGCCCGTTAGAGGAAAATTAAGAACTTGAAGTTAATAAGTTTGATTCAATTGGTTTTAGGGGGTGATTCTTAGATTTAGCGTTGTTTAGGGCATTCCGAAGGTTCGAGTAGGTCCGTTTCGTGATTTCAGACTTGTCGGTAAGTTCGGGCGGGGCCCGGGAGCCCCGAGCGTCTATCGGACGAGGCTCGAGTGAAGTGGAAAATTTTTAGAAGTACTGAAGCTGCTGCTTTTGTCATAACCGCACCTGCGGTTGGTGGACCGCAGGTGCGAGATTGCAGGTGCGGTCCATCTATCACAGATGTGGCCCAAGGGAAGGCCGGGCAAAACCGCAGAAGCGGTCCTCCAGCCGCAGAAGCTGCTCCGCCGAAGCGGCTCCGCAGAAGCGGTCCCAACTCCTCTTGGCCTATTCCGCAGGTGCGGACGTTTTCTCGCAGAAGCGGGACCGCAGATGCAGTCTCCTGACCGTAGATACGGAAATCGCTGAAGCAGTGAGCTTCATTTAATACGGGTTCCAAACCAATTTTTGACACTTTTCACTCCTCCATTGGCGATTTAGAGCTTTGAGAGAAGACCTTCACCTAGCATTTTGAGGTAAGTTTGTTCTACCTATTTCTACTTTAATACTTATGTCTTAGGTAGATTAAACACTAGTATTAAGGTGAAATCATGGGGTTGGAGCAAAAACCTAGGGTTTTGACAAGAGTTGAATTTGACCACGAAATTTGTCATGAAATGAATTAGAAATCATATATTATTGATCCTTGGGTTATGAAGAACAACTTCCCTTGAAAAATTTAGGAATCCGGGCACGTGGGTCCGGGGTTGGATTTTAGGAAAGTTGTGTTTAAGGGTGGGAAATTGCATAAATAGTTAGAAAATGATCTTGTAAGCTTATATTGACTAGTTCCTACCTTGTTTATCTAGCTTTGAATCGTTCGGCTCCAATTTGAGATTCGGGCTCATTCTTGGTATTGGAAGTGCACATTGGAGCGAGGTGAGTCTCCTATCTAAACTTGTAAGAGGGAATTGTCCCCATAGGTGATATAATCTAATAATCTGTCATTAAATGCGGGGGCTACGTACGCACTAGGTGACGAGAGTCCGTGCATAGCTACTATTGTGCTAAGTTCGGGTAGTTTAGGACCCCAAAGCATGCTTTATGTGGTATCTTTGCGACTCTATATTTGATTTATAGTGGTGGTTATGATAAATGAGATTACTTAAGAGGAACATGACCATTCTTGGTTTTTAAAAAAAAGGAAAGATGATAATGCATTGAGTAATTTCTCTCCAGCTATATGTCATTGTTTGTCTGTTGATATGTTTAATTACATGTGACCGCGTCGCATGGTTGATTCGCGAGCGGGGTAATAGATGTATCTATGGTTCGTGCCGCTCGACCCTCGACAGTGCACAATTTACTTTATGTTGGATCGGGCCGTACAACCTGGGCACTATTTGCGCCTGTTTTATTCAGAATTTCTATGATTTAGATTATTAATTGCCCTGAAATGAAGTTGCCAGTAGTGACATTACTTATGGGGAGAACCTATTAGTTCTTGCTACATACTGCTATTTGATTACTTTTACCCCTGCACAATATACTTTATATCTCATATTATTTTGACCCTAGTAAGTGTCAAGTCGACTTCTCGTCTCTATTTCTTCGAGATTAGACAGGATACTTACTGGGTACATATTATTTTTGTACTCATACTACGCTTCTGTACTTAATTGTACAGGGTCTGAGGCAGGTACATCTGGCTATCAGTCTAGTGCGTATCACTAAACCTATTCCGAGACTTCCACGGTGAGCTGCTCCCCTCCTGTGCCGTTCAGCAGCTTGATGGAGTTTCTCTTATTTATTTTTACTGTCTATTCCATTTCGGACAGTAGGATAGGATTGTACTTCTGTATATTCTACTAGTTGCCCGTAACTTGTGATACCAGGTCTTGGCACATACTTTAGTAGATTATTTCTTTTGGAAATTTTATAATTATTTTGGGTACCTTAATGGCCATTACTTGTTTTTAACCTTAACTTAAGAGATTTCTGAAACTAATTGGCAAAAAGGTAAAAAGGAAAAATTTAATTATAATTCCGCATTTGGCTTGCCCGGCAATGGTGTTGGACGCCATCACGACCTATTGTGGAAATGGGTCGTGACACTTTCAATCTCACTGCTTCCCAATTCATCAGCCTCATTCGCCACCGTAGCATTTGCCGTCCCAAAAATTCACAGTGTATTCAGGCAGTCCATTCGATTTAACGTCCATGCCTTCTTGAATAAACCACTGGACTCAAGCTCTGCACCAGCCTCTAATCGACCATCCATACTTGTCTCTGTATTTCATGTATTTTATTGTATTCTCTGCCTTTTTTTTCATTGTATTTCAATGTATCCCGTTGTATTCTATGTATTTCATCGTGTTCACTGTCTCGCTATATGCCATGAATGTATTCATAAGTTTTTTTTAATTAATATAATTTATATATTCAGATGTATTATATAATTTCTCTGAAGATTGCTATATTTTTGGGGTATTTTTTGGTTGAGAATTTTTTTATAACTGAAAATACAAATTTCGTGTGTTATAATTGAGTTTGTTGAGTTATATTAGGAGTCTATTATGTTAATTGATTCACTTTCCGTTTTAAAAACAGTGTAATCACCTATTTCACGCCGTGAATACAGTCGAATACAGTCTATTGATGGCTAATTACTACTAAAAGATAGTGCTTTATGAAAATTTCTATTTTAAATATTATTAAGTGTGTAAAAACCGTTCACCAAACTGTAGGCTGGTAAAAAGTAAAAACAGGGAAATTTCTAGGCCAAAGCAGTAACGGCATTGTGAAAAAAATATAGCTATACATGATAAGACGATGGCTCTATTTCCACTTGTTATTACACTATTTTGCTGCAGCAAACGGCATTGATGAAGAGTCAATTTTTGGTTTGTAAGGGTAAGAGATTCTCTCGGAGTCATGCGTACAGCGCATTTTCCTTAAATCATCACAGAGTTCGAGCATTTAAATAATGCTAGTTGCAAACTCTTTCATATTAAAATTTGATCGGACTTTGGAGACTTGGAGTCAAATGAGTTGGATGCATGTTGGGTTTCTCAACTAAGATTTAACTCTTATTTTGTATGCTTATTCCATTTAATAGATATTTGAACTAAATAACGATAACCATAACAACTTTCGGAAGCAGTTCATATATTACAAAGGCTAGTTTGACTAACACAGCAAAAATTGTCTCTTTTAGCCTTGTTTTTGGTGTGTGCACCGTTTAGCGGCAAAGTCACTTCATTTTAGCACCCATATTTTTGGTCAAACACTGATTTTGTCTTCTTTATAGGACGATTGATTAAACCAAATTTATTCTACCAGAAATTGTCACGTCGGCCATTATTTATTCTGACCTGCTGAACGCTTCCCAAAAGTTGTTCTTGACAAAATTTAGGCATTTACAAACAATTGGAAATGAATTTTTTTTCCTAATCACGTAAAGACAGTGCGATGTCAACCAACTTGAGATATTATCAGACTAGTAATATAATATAAGCTTAGAGTAAAAAAATTCTCAGTGTTTAGTTCAGTGGCAAGTATCAAAAAAAAAAAAAAAGGCTCATATCCGATCGAAATTTTCCGACCGGAAAAAGTAGTTGGAAATTTCCGACGGAATAGGTCGGAAAATGCTTAAAAATATATTTTTCAATTTTATAATTACGACCGCTATTCCGTCCATATCCGTCATAATTTTTGGCAAAAAATTTCGCGTAACTGTTAGCGACCAATTCGGTCGGAAATAATTAAAAAAAATAAAAAATAGCGACCGATTCGATCGGATTATTTTTATTAAATCGAGGGTTGACTATTTTGACCTAGTTTCTGACCGAATCGATCGAAATGTTATTTTAAAACCTTACCCGCGACCCCTTTCTTTTTCCTTTCCCTCTTTTCTTCCTTCTCTCTTCTCTCTCTCACACTCAAACTTCCCCTCTCCCTCCCCCACCCAAACTCGCCGCTGCCACCAACCAGCAGCACTCGCCGGCGCCGCCGCCCAGCTGTAGCTCCGTCGATGACCCTCCACTGCCAAGTAAGTTTTCCATCCTCCTTTGTTATTTTTTTTTAAATATACTAATTTTGTTTAATTGCTCTTAGTTTGATTTGTAAAAATTGATTGGTGAGCTTTTAACTAAGAAAGTTTGAGAAAGTGTAGTTTGACTAGGAATTTAGATTATAAAAAAGTTTGAGAAAGTGTATTGCTTGATATAATTTTTTGGAGAAGTTGTGGGAAAAAAGAAGTTACATTTGCATTAGTATTTTTTTCATATTGTTAATTAATCCAAACTATCATATAGGTGTTGGTTAAGCTATGTGCGCCATTTCCTTGTAACGATATAATTTGTGATGATTCTTTTAGGACATCATGATCTACTGTAGGTACTATTTGAAAGTTGAATTAAATTATTAATATCTTTAGTTGTAGGATTTATTCAGCATTTTATTTTACAGTTGTAGGATTGATTGGTGTTAGCTAAAGTAAATCTATGACTACTGTTAGTAGTTAAATTAAAGTAATATGTTGGTAATTTAGAGTTATATGTTAAAGTTATATGTTGGTAATTTAGGGTTATATGTTAAACTTATATGTAAAGTGATATGTTGATAATTTAGAGTCATATGTTGCTAAATTAAATTTTATATGTTAAAGTTATATGTTGGTAAATTACATACTAATTTGGGGATAACATTACCAAATTGGGGATAATTTTACTAAATAATTTTGCTAACTAATTTGTAAAGTTGTTACATATATGACAATTCATCTCATTTGATTCTATTGTGAGGGTACTAATTTTAAGAGGAAAAAGTATGAAGAATGTATTAAAACTCTTAGTGCTAGTTGACTACTTTTGACAATATGTCTTACTCCTAACCTTTTTAATATCTTTTGACTTTCATGGAATTAAGCTTAATTGAAATCTATTATCATTTTCATCCATTAAATTATTGTTGTAGATTAGTCCTTTTTTTTTTTTTTTGCATAATTGTTATTGTAGATCCCAAATATTTGAATTCATTTTACTTTATATTAAACAATTATGCTCTTTAAATTAAATGCCTTAATTTTTATATTCTATTTGAATTCTTTAAATTAAAATAGTTTAAATAATTTATAATTACGACTGTTTCTTTTGTATGAGAAATCATTAGTTAATTTGGATTATATGAACATTTAAGAAGCTATTTAAATCTAATTAGTATATTTAAAGACTTATATTATTTAGAATAGAGATTAATGTGAGATTTCGAGTGTTAAAAAATAAAATATATCAATTAAAGTGCTTTCACACAATGATCTGTATATATCTAAACGAACGTTTGAAAGAATATAACTTTGTAACCAGTTTAAATAAATTAAATTATTTTAACTATCTCATTTATAGATTTCTATTTGTGTAGATGGAATTTGTGCATCGTAGATGGATCTATAATATGAATCATCTTAATTGTGCGGGGTTGAGGGATGAATTTATTGTTAAGGCTCAAACAATTGATGATTTTCTTATTGGAGGAAGGATTATGTGTCCTTGGTTGAAATGTAAGTGTGTTAAGTTATTGAAATCAGACGTAGTTAAAGTTCATCTCTACAAGAAAGGGTTTGTAGAAAATTATTGTATATGGATTGTTCACGGGGAGAATCATGCTAGTTTAGATGATGTTAACTTTCATAATTCTTTTGGTGGTGAGGGCAGCCCCATTGCGGAGCATAATGTTGAAAATTCTCGATACAATGAAATGATGAGGGATGCTTTTGGGACGTTTCCTGGGTTAAAGAGGTTGTATGCATCAATGAGCTCTGCTCCTCATATGAGATGTCAGTACGAACATAGAAGGCCACCTGGTATTCTCTACCATCCGTCAGATGGAGAAGCGTGGAAGCATTTTAATAGGGTGTTCCCCGAGTTTTCTAGTGAACCAAGAAACATTAGGTTGGGATTATGCACATATGGATTTACACCATTTGCTGTCTCTGCTGCACCATATTCATGTTCGCCAGTGTTTGTTACTCCATATAATCTTCCGCCCGAGTTGTGTATGACAAGTCCATATCTGTTCCTCACTTGTATTGTTCCAGGTCCACGCAACCCGAAAAGTTTGATTGATGTATACTTGCAGCCTTTGATTGATGAGTTACAATTATTATGGCATCAAGGTGTGGAAACATATGATATATCAACCAAACAAAACTTCAGACTGCATGCTGCTTGATGTGGATAATAAATGATTTTTCTGCTTATGGAATGTTGTCCGGGTGGTCGACTGCTGGAAAGTTAGCTTGACCTTGTTGTATGGAAGACACAAAAGCATTTACTTTGAAACATAGAGGTAAAAATACATGGTTCGACTGCCACCGTAGATTTTTTGCCAATGAGTCATGAATTTAGGCAAAATACAAGTGCATTTATGAAGAACCGAACTGATTTTGAGGAGCCACCAAATTGCTTGTGTGTAGAAGAAATTTGGAACAGAGTAAGGGATCTGCCTAAAGTAACAGAGTCTCCACCATCTAAGATACCAGGTTATGGTGTCACACACAACTGGACTAAACGAAGCATATTTTGGGAATTACCTTATTGGAAGCACAATCTTCTTCGGCATAATCTGGACGTCATGCATATCGTGAAGAATTTTTTTAACAACTTGTTTAACATTATTATGGATGTTACTAACAAGACCAAAGATAACTTGAAGGCCAGGATGGACATAAAGGAATATTGTAGGCGAAGTGAGTTGTATCTGACATACTTTAGCAACAAGATTCAGAAGCCCAAACCCAGTTACACGTTCACCTTGGATAAGAGAAGAGAGATTTGTAGTTGGGTTAACAATTTGAGTGTGACGACCCGGCTAGTCGTCTCATGAGTTACCGCTCCATTTCCCCCATTCCTGCTTCTTTATGCTTCGTTATCCGTGTTTTATGTGGTCAAGTTGATTGGTTTGTGGTTGGAGTGGATTTGGTAAGGAAATGAGACACTTAGTCTCTTTTAAGAAGGCTTAAGTTGGAAAAGTCAACCAGACGTTGACTTATGAGTTAGAGGGATCGGATGTGAATTCCGATGGTTTGGTTAGCTTCTGGAGGTGATTTGCGACTTAGGAGTGTGATCGGAAGTGGTTTTGGAGGTCCGGTGTAGAATTAGGCTGGAATTGGCGAAGTCAGTATTTTGGCGATTTCCGGTTGATAGGTGAGATTTTGATCTGAAGGTCGGAATGGAATTCCGAGAGTTGCTGTACCTTCGTTGTGTGATTTGGGATGTGTGTGCAAAATTTCAGGTCATTCGGAGGTGATTTAGTTGGGTTTTTGATCAAAAGCGTGTTTCGGAAGTTTTTTAGAAAACTTAGGCTTGAATTCGATGTGAATTGATGGATTTGGTGTTGTTTGAGGTGTTTCGATGGTTGGAACAAGTTTGATTGAGGTTTTAGGATGTGTCGACACTTTTAGTTGAGGTCCCGGGGGCCTCGGGTGAGTTTCAGATGGTCAATCGGACCATTTTTGGCTTTGAGGAGTTGCAGATTTTCATTTCAGGTGTTGCAGAGATTTATCTCTTCGCGTTCACGTAGAGGACCTCGCGTTCGCGAAGAAGGAATTTAGAAGGCCGGAATTTAAGCCTTCGCGTTCGCGTCAGAGGCTCGCGTTCGCGTATAAGGGCTGGGGGTCCAGTGAAAGATTGTTCTTCGCATTCGCGCTTGTGTGCACGCGTTCGTGTAGGTCTGGGGATTTAGAGCATCGCGTACGCAGGACCCTGTCGCGTTCGCTTAGGGTTATTTTTGAGGAATTAAAAAGTTTGCTTCACGTTCGCGAGACTGAGGTCGCGAACGCGATGAAGGATTTCTGGAGCTGGGCAGAAGGGTTTTAAATATTTCATTCCGCGAGCTTAAGTTATTTTTCCTCCATTCTTGAACATTTTGAGAGCTCTTTGGGAGAAATTTAAGAGGGATTCAAAAAGTATTGATTGGAGGTAAGTCTTATGAACCAAAAACGTCATTTTATTGTGAAATTAACCTAGAAATTCATGAAAATTTAGCTAAAATGGAGAGAACTAGGGCTTGGGATTTTGAAATTTTAAATGGGGATTTGAAGGGCCATTTGAGGTTGGATTTGAGAGTTTTTGATATGTATGGACTCGTGGCGAGATAAGGAACCCGTTGATGTGAAAATTTCTGAGTTTCGAGAAGTGCGCCCGGGGCTCGGGTTTTGCTAATTTCGAGATTTTTGATATTTTTCGATTGTTTTCGCTTGGGTTTTGTTTCCTTAGTCTATTGTGACCTATTCGCTCTTGTTTTGGTAAGATTCGACGCGCGAGGAGGCCGATTTGAGAGGCAAGGGCGTAGCGAGCTAGCGCTTTGGCTGATTTGAGGTGAGTAATGATTGTAAATGATGTCCCGAGGGTTTGAAACCCCGGATTTGCACAACGTAGTGCTATGTTGAGGTGAGACACACGCTGTATGATGAGCGTGGGGTCCATTACTACTAGGGATTGTGACTTGATCCGTCCCGATTGATGATTTCACCGTATTTTTGACTGAGATTTAATACTTATCATTATGATTTGGGCTAGTTGCCATGTTTGGGGCCTTGTGCCGACTTGTAGAACCCTTAGGGGCATTATGACTGCTTTTCCTCACTGCACTTGTTAAAAACCATATCCTCAGTCATGTTTCTAACTGTTTAAAACAATATGAACGGGTTTTGAAATGTTAATCCTAAATGAAAGAAATATGTGGGCTGAGATCCCTACCTTATATTATTGTGCCCGAGAGGCTGTGATTATAATGACTGAGAGGGGTTTAGAACCCAAATGGTGAGGATGTTATATATATATATATATCATGGATCGGGCTGTACGCCGCAGCAAATACTTATATGGATCGGGCTGCACGCCGCAACAAATATATATGTGGATCGGGCTGCGCGCCGCAGCAATATAGTGCTTGGGCTGTAGGAGCCCCTCCCGGAGTCTACACACCCCCAGTGAAAGCAGTCGACTATTTATATGGATCGGGCTGTGCGCCACAGCGATGTACAGATCGGGCTGCACGCCGCAACGATTATTTTGATTTCGGTTATTGTGAGAGATATATGGTTACTGTGATCGAGGAACGGGTTTATACTTGTTAAATACCTGATAAGCTACCTGTTTTTACTTTATTTAAAGAGATTTCACTTGATTTCTTCACTATTTGCTGCTTTAAGTTATTTACTGCTTTGATATAGAACTGTTTAGTGCCTTTACGTGATTTCTTACTGTCAGCCATTATTTATGATTATTACTCACTAGTCGGAGTACTCACATTACTCCCTGCACCTTGCGTGCAGATCCAGGTGTTCCCGAGGCATAGTGAGGGCTTCTTGCTGATCATCATCCACCGGAGTTATCGAGGTAGCTGCATGGCGTCCGCAGACCCGATTTCTCCTTTTATCTTTTACCTTTCAGCATATCCTAGACTATCTTTGTGTTAGGCTATTTAAAAACTTGTAGTAGAGGCTCTTGACTTGTGACACCGGATCGGTGGGCTATTGTAGAGATATCGTTATGGTTTTCCGCATATTTTATCTTCTGTTTCAGACTTCTGTTGATGTTGAATTGGTGATTAACTCTGGTGATTGGTAATGAATCTTAAGCAAAAGGGGTTATGAGTGTTAACTGGTCGGGCTTGCCTAGCAATGTGTTGGCCGCCATCATAACCGGGGATGGGGTCGTGACAAGTTGGTATCAGAGCCTAGGTTACCTTGGTCTCACGAGTCATGAGCCGGTTTAGTAGAGTCTCGCGGATCGGTACGGAGACGTCTGTATTTATCCTCGAGAGGCTGCAGAACCTTTAGGAAAACTTCACATTCTTGAAATTCTTGTCGTGCGAATTTGTTGATCCGAGTACTAAACTTCTCGTTATTCTATTCTCTCATAGATGGTGAGGACTCGCGCTACCGGACGAGGTTGACGACCACCAGTACCACCCACTGAGGCCACCAGAGGCCGTGGATGCGGTCGTGGTCGTGGCAGAGGCAGAGTAGCGAGGGCAGCATCTATTGATCCACCAGCTACCCCAGCTCCAGATCAGACTCCAGCAGCACCAGTTCAGGCACCAGCTGTGCCCATCGTGATTCCAGGTCTACAGGAGACCTTGACACAGATCTTGACAGTTTGCACCGGCCTGGCAGGCAGTTTCAGCCACCACAGCAGCAGCTACTTCACAGGCCGGGGGAGGCAACCAGACCCCCGCTGCTCGCACACCTGAGCAGGTAGTGCAGGGACTACAGACGCCAGAGGCACCTCCAGCTCAGCAGGTTGCACCAGTGCAGGAGTTCAGGGTTCCAGTTATGCTGGAGGATGAGCAGCGTCGTCTTGAGAGGTTTGGTAGACTCCAGCCTCCGACATTCAGTGGTGCTGAGGGCGAGGATGCCCAGGGTTTTCTTGACAGGTGTCAGCGGATGCTCCGTACAGTAGGGATTCTTGAGTCTAGTGGTGTGGCATTTACCACCTTTCAGTTTACTGGTGCTGCCTTTACTTGGTGGGAGGTGTATGAGAGCGTAGGCCGGATGGTGCAGCGCCCCTTTCTTGGCAGCAGTTCTCCACTCTTTTCTTGGAGAAGTATGTACCGCAGTCCCGTAGAGAGGAGCTGCGTAGGCAGTTTGAGTGGTTGACGCAGGGAGATATGACCGTGACCCAGTACGAGATGAGGTTTTCGGAGTTGGCTCGTCATGCCACCTGGATGATTCCGTCAGACCGTGAGAGGATCAGGAGATTTGTGGATGGCCTTAACTACCATCTCCGTATTCTGATGACTAGAGAGAGAGTATTGGGTGCTACGTTTGAGGAGGTGGTGGATATCGCTCGTGAGATCGAGTCAGTTTGCCGTCGGGAGCGAGAGGAGAGGGAGGCCAAAAGGCCTCGTGGATCGGGCAGTTACAGTGGTGCTCCTTCGAGGGGCCAGTTCCAGCATGGTAGAGGTCGTTCTTTCAGGCCTGCTCAGTCGGCCCGTCCAGAGTATCGTGGGGCATCTTCAGGTCGTGGTCATCATGGGTCTCAGCAGGGCCAGCCTTCACTCAGTGCCCTCCCAGCTCAGAGTTCATCTCGTACCCCATCAGCTCAGGGTTCTTCCGCACCGAGTGCATCTGCTAGTCAATCAGGTGCGAGGGGTTCCCTTCAGTCCCCATCTCCAGCATCGGGTAGTTGTTATGAGTGCGGAGAGTTTGGTCACATGAGGAGGCAGTGTCCTCGACTCCGTGACGGTCAGCATCAGCAGAGGGGTCAGCCCTCGACTTCTGCTCCAGTTACTTCACCACCCGCCCAGCCAGCTAGGGGTGGAGATAAGACAGCCAGGGGTCGCCCCAGAGGGGGACGGTTGGATCAGGCGGTGGCCAGGGTCATTTTTATGCTATTCCAGGCAGGACAGATGCCATTGCTTCAGATGTTGTCATTACAGGTATTGTTTCAGTCTACCACAGAGATGTCTCCATATTATTTGATCCCGGTTCCACCTATTCTTATGTGTCTACATATTTTGCTCACTATTTGAGTGTGCCCCGGGAGTTTCTTGCTTTACCTATTCATGTGTCTACCCCGGTGGGCGATACTGTTGTTGTGGACCGTGTGTATCGGTCATGTGTTGTGACTATTGGGGGTCTGGAGACCCGAGTTGATCTATTGCTATTGAGCATGGTGGACTTTGATGTTATTTTGGAGATGGATTAGTTATCTCTGTGTCATGCTATTCTAGATTGTCATGCTAAGACAGTCACTTTGGTTATGCCAGGTGTACCGCGGGTCGAGTGGCGTGGTGTGACTGATTATGTTTCGAGTATAGTGATTTCTTTCTTGAAGGCCCAGCGTATGGTTGGGAAGGGTTGTCTTTCATATCTAGCGTTTGTGCGGGATGTTGGAGCTGAGACTCCCACTATTGATTTTGTTCCAGTTGTGAGGGATTTTCCCGATGTATTTCCTGCAGACCTGCCGGGCATGCCACCGGACAGGGATATTGATTTTGGTATTGACCTGGTGCCGGGCACTCAGCCCATCTCTATTCCTCCATATCGTATGGCACCAGCGGAGTTGAAAGAATTGAAGGAGAAGCTTCAGGAACTCCTAGATAAGGGGTTCATTCGGCCTAGTGTGTCACCTTGGGGTGCGCCAGTTCTGTTTGTGAAGAAGAAGGATGGCACAATGAGAATGTGCATCGATTATAGGCAATTAAACAAGGTAACAATTAAGAACAAGTATCCCCTGCCTCGCATTGATGATTTGTTTGACCAACTTCGGGGAGCGAGGGTGTTTTCCAAGATTGATCTCCGTTCGGGCTATCACCAGTTGAAGATCAGGGATTCAGATATTCTTAAGACTGATTTCAGGACTAGATATGGTCACTATGAGTTTCTTGTCATGTCTTTCAGGCTGACCAATGCCCCAGCAGCGTTCATGCATTTGATGAACAGTGTACTTCGGCCTTATCTGGATTCGTTCGTTATTGTTTTCATTGATGATATTCTGGTGTACTCGCGTAGTCAGGAGGAGCACGCGGAGCATTTGCGAGTTGTATTGCAGAGAATGAGGGAGGAGAAACTTTATGCAAAGTTCTCCAAGTGTGAGTTTTGGCTCAGTTCAGTGGCTTTCTTGGGACACGTGGTGTCCAGCAAGGGTATTCAGGTTGATCCGAAGAAGATAGAGGTGGTTCAGAGTTGGCCTAGACCGTCCTCAGCCACAGAGATTCGTAGTTTTCTTGGGTTGGCAGGATATTATCGCCGGTTTGTTCAGGGATTTTCCTTCATTGCATCGCCCTTGACCAAGTTGACTCAGAAGGGCGCTTTATTTGTATGGTCGGACGAATGTGAGGAGAGCTTTCAAAAGCTCAAGACAGCTTTGACCACAACTCCAGTATTGGTTTTGCCATCAGCTTCAGGTTCATATACCGTATATTGTGATGCTTTGAGAGTTGGGATTGGTTGTGTATTGATGCAGGAGGGTAGAGTTATTGCTTATGCTTTTCGTCAGTTGAAGCCCCATGAGAAGAACTACCATGTTCATGATTTGGAGTTGGCTGCCATAGTTCATGCATTGAAGATTTGGAGGCATTACTTGTATGGCGTATCTTGTGAGGTATTCACTGATTATCGCAGTCTTCAGCATTTGTTCAAGCAAAAGGATCTTAATTTGAGGCAGCGGAGATGGCTAGAGTTGCTTAAGGATTATGATATTACTATTCTGTATCATCCGGGGAAGGCCAATATAGTGGCCGATGCTTTGAGCAGAAAGGCAGTGAGTATGGGGAGTTTGGCGTATATTCCAGTTGGGGAGAGACCCCTTGCAGTTGATGTTCAGGCCTTGGCCAATCGGTTGGTGAGGCTAGATATTTCGGAGCCCAGTCGGGTGTTGGCTTGTGTGGTTTCTCGGTCTTCCTTGTATGATCGCATTAGAGAGCGCTAGTATGATGATCTGCATTTGCTTGTCCTTAAGGACAGAGTTCAGCATGATGATGCCAGAGATGTGACCATTGGTGATGATGGCGTGTTGAGGATGCAGGTTCGGATTTGCGTGCCCAATGCGGATGGGCTTCGGGAGTTGATATTGGAGGAGGCCCATAGCTCGCGGTATTCCATTCATCCGGGTGCCGCGAAGATGTATCGGGATCTTAGACAACACTATTGGTGGAGAAGAATGAAGAAGGATATTGTGGGGTTCGTAGCTCGGTGTCTCAATTGTCAGCAGGTGAAATACGAGCATCAGAGACCGGGTGGCTTGCTTCAGCAGATGGATATTCCCGAGTGGAAGTAGGAGAGGATCACTATGAACTTTGTTGTTGGACTTCCTCGGACTTTGAAGAAATTTGATGCTATTTGGGTGATTGTGGATCGGCTGACCAAGTCCGCGCACTTCATTCCTGTGTGTACTACTTATTCTTTAGAGCGGCTGGCAGAGATTTATATCCGGGAGATTGTTCGGTTGCATGGTGTTCCGGTTTCCATCATCTCAGACAGAGGCACTCAGTTTACTTCGTAGTTTTGGAGAGCTGTGCAGAGAGAGTTGGGTACTCAGGTGGAGTTGAGCACAACATTTCATCCTCAGACGGACGGACAGTCCGACCGTACTATTCAGATATTGGAGGACATGTTGCGTGCTTGTGTCATTGATTTTGGAGGTTCATGGGATGAGTTTTTGTCGCTTGCAGAGTTTGCCTACAACAACAGCTACCAGTCGAGTATTCAGATGGCCCCGTATGAGGCTTTGTATGGGAGGAGGTTTAGATCTCCAGTTGGTTGGTTCGAGCCCGGTGAGGATAGGCTATTGGGGACAGATTTAGTCCAGGATGCTTTAGGCAAAGTAAAGGTAATTCAGGAGAGACTCTGTACAACACAGTCGAGGCCGAAGAGCTATGCGGACAGGAAGGTTCGAGATGTATCCTACATGGTTGGTGAGAAGGTCCTGTTGAAGGTTTCACCCACAAAGGGTGTTATGAGATTTGGAAAGAAGGGGAAGTTGAGTCCGCGGTTCATTGGGCCTTTTGAGGTACTTAGGAGGATTGGGGAGGTGGCTTATATGCTTGCTTTGCCACCTGGCTTGTCGAGCGTGCATCCGGTATTTCATGTTTCTATGCTCCGGAAGTATGTTGGCGACCCGTCTCATGTTTTGGATTTCAGCACGGTCCAGTTGGATGATGATTCGACCTTTGATGTGGAGCCGGTGGCTATTTTGGGTCGTTAGGTTCGAAAGTTGAGGTCGAAGGATATAGCTTCAGTGAAGGTGCAGTGGAGAGGTCGGCCCGTGGAGGAGGCTACCTGGGATACCGAGTGGGAGATGCGGGGCAGATACCCTTACCTATTTGAGGCTTCAGGTATGTTTCTTGACTCGCTCGAGGACGAGCGTTTGTTTAAGTTGGGGAGGATCTGACGACCCGGACAGTCGTCTCATGAGTTACCGCTCCATTTCCCCCATCTCTGCTTCTTTATGCTTCGTTATCCGTGTTTTATGTGGCTGAGTTGATTGGTTTGTGGTTGGAAGGGATTTGGTAAGGAAATGAGACACTTAGTCTCTTTTAAGAAGGCTTAAGTTGGAAAAGTCAACCGGACGTTGACTTATGAGTTAGAGGGATAGGATGTGAATTCCGATGGTTTGGTTAGCTTCGGGAGGTGATTTGTGACTTAGGAGTGTGATCGGAAGTGGTTTTGGAGGTCCGGTGTAGAATTAGGCTTGAATTAGCGAAGTCAGTATTTTGGCGATTTCCGGTTGATAGGTGAGATTTTGATCCGAGGGTCGGAATGGAATTCCGAGAGTTGCTGTAGCTTCGTCGTGTGATTTGGGATGTGTGTGCAAAATTTCAGGTCATTCAGAGGTGATTTGGTTGGGTTTTTGATCAAAAGCGTGTTTCGGAAGTTTTTTTAAAAAACTTAGGCTTGAATTCGATGTGAATTGATGGATTTGGTGTTGTTTGAGGTGTTTTGATGGTTGGAACAAGTTTGAATGAGGTTGTAGGATGTGTCAGTACTTTTAGTTGAGGTCCCGGGGGCCTCGGGTGAGTTTCGGATGGTCAATCGGACCATTTTTGGCTTTGAGGAGTTGCAGATTTTCATTTCAGGTGTTGCAGAGATTTATCTCTTCGCGTTCGCGTAAAGGACCTCGCATTAGCGAAGAAGGAATTTAGAAGGCCGGAATTTAAGCCTTCGCGTTCGCGTCAGAGGCTCGCGTTCGCGTATAAGGGCTGGGGGTCCAGTGAAAGATTGTTCTTCGCGTTCGCGCTTGTGTGCACGTGTTCGCGTAGGTCTGGGGATTTAGAGCATCGCGTATGCAGGACCCTGTCGCGTTCGCGTAGGGTTATTTTTGAGGAATTAAAAAGTTTGCTTCGCATTCGCGAGACTGAGGTCGCGAACGCGATGAAAGATTTCTGGAGCTGGGCAGAAGGGTTTTAAATATTTTATTCCGCGAGCTTAAGTTATTTTTCCTCCATTGTTGAACATTTTGAGAACTCTTTGGGAGATATTTAAGAGGGATTCAAAGAGGATTGATTGGAGGTAAGTCTTATGAACCAAAAACGTCATTTTATTGTGAAATTAACCTAGAAATTCATGGAAATTTAGCTAAAAAGGAGAGAACTAGGGCTTGGGATTTTGAAATTTTAAGTGGGGATTTGAAGGGCCATTTGAGGTTGGATTTGAGAGTTTTTGATATGTATGGACTCGTGGCGAGATAAGGAACCCGTTGATGTGAAAACTTTTGAGTTTCGAGAAGTGGGCCCAGGGCTCGGGTTTTGCTAATTTCGAGATTTTTGATATTTTTCGATTGTTTTCGCTTGGGTTTTGTTTCCTTAGCCTATTGTGACCTATTCGCTCTGGTTTTGGTTAGATTCGACGCGCGAGGAGGCCGATTTGAGAGGCTAGGGCGTAGCGAGCTAGAGCTTTGGCCGGTTTGAGGTGAGTAATGATTGTAAATGATGTCCTGAGGGTTTGAAGCCCCGGATTTGCACAACGTAGTGCTATGTTGAGGTGAGACACACGCTGTATGATGAGCGTGGGGTCCATTACTACTGGGGATTGTGACTTGGTCCGTCCCGATTGATGATTTCACCGCATTTTTGACTGAGATTTAATAATTATCATTATGATTTGGGCTAGTTGCCATGTTTGGGGCCTTGTGCCGACTTGTAGAACCCTTAGGGGCATTATGACTTATTTTCCTCACTGTACTTGTTAAAAACAATATCCTCAGTCATGTTTCTAACTGTTTAAACCAATATGAACCGGTTTTTGAAATGTTAATCCTAAATGAAAGAAATATGTGGGCTGAGATCCCTACTTTATATTATTGTTCCCGAGAGGCTGTGATTTTAATGACTGAGAGGGGTTTAGAACCCAAATGGTGAGGATGTTATATATATATATATATATGGATCGGGCTACACGCCGCAGCAAATACTTATATGGATCGGGCTGCACGCCGCAACAAATATATATGTGGATCGGGCTGCGCGCCGCAGCAATATAGCGCTTGGGCTATAGGAGCCCCTCCCGGAGTCTGCATACCCCCAGTGAAAGCAGTCGACTATTTATATGGATCGGGCTGTGCGCCACAGCGATGTACGGATCGGGCTGCACGCCGCAACAGTTATTTTGATTTCGGTTATTGTGAGAGATATATGGTTACTGTGTCGACGAACGGATTTATACTTGTTAAATACCTGATAAGCTACCTGTTTTTACCTGATTTAAAGAGATTTCACTTGATTTCTTCACTATTTGCTGCTTTAAGTTATTTCACTGCTTTAATATAGAACTGCTTAGAGCCTTTACGTGTTTTCATACTGTCAGCCATTATTTATGATTATTACTCACTGGGTCGGAGTACTCACATTACTCCCTGCACCTTGCGTGCAGATCCAGGTGTTCCCGAGGCATAGTGAGAGCTTTCTTGCTGATCATCATCCACCGGAGTTATCGAGTAGCTGCATGGCGTCCGCAGACCCGATTTCTCCTTCTATCTTTTACCTTTCAGCATATTCTAGACTATCTTTGTGTTAGGCTGTTTAAAACTTGTAATAGAGGCTCTTGACTTGTGACACTGGATTGGTGGGGCTATTGTAGAGATATTTTTATGGTTTTCCTCATATTTTATCTTCCGTTTCAGACTTCTGTTGATGTTGAAATGGTAATTAACCCTGTTAATTGGTAATGAACTCTATACGAGAGGGGTTATGATTGATAATTGGTCGGGCTTGCCTAGCAATATGTTGGGCACCATCACGACCGGGGTTGGGGTCGTGACATTGAGGATGCCTGATGGGTACGCATCAAATTTATCCAGGTGTGTTGACATGAAAGAAGAGAAGTTGGCGTCAATGAAAAGACACGATTGTCATATTTCATGGAAGCGTTGTTGCCTATTGCGTTCAATGCATTGCCTGATCGAATATGGAAACCGATTACCGAGATAAGTTATTTTTTCAAGGATTTGTGTTCTAGCATATTGAGGGTGGAGAACTTAATTTATATGGAGAGTAACATTATCTTAACTTTAAACAAGCTGGCAAAAAATTTTCCCTCTTATTTTTTTTTGATGTAATGGAACATCTTCCAATTCACCTTGCACAAGAGGCATGGCTTGGAGGGCCAGTTCAATGTAGATGGATGTATCCCTTCGAGAGGTAATGAAATTTAATCATTTACCTTTTGTATTTTCTTTAAAGATTATTTTGTCTAAAAATAACACTATGCAGGACTATTGGCAAATGTAAACGGACCATAAAAAATAGATCAAGAATTGAAGGTTCGATATGCGAGGCATATGTGGCTAAAGAAACATCTTATTTCTGTTCATACTGTTTTGAACATGATGTTCCATGTTTGAGAAATAGACCGAATCGGCATGACGATGGAGGCGAAATCGATCCTTTGGCACCACCCTTTTCCATTTTTAATCAACCAGGTAAAGGAGGTCCAAAAAATAGTCCAAAGCGAAGGTTGTCTAAGATGGAGCTAAAGTCAGCTACAACACATGTATTGTTGAATTGCCCTGAGGTCCAACCTTATTATAGGTAAGTACATATTCGTATATATTACGGACTTTTATATTAAATATACCAATGATTTAACTAATAAATGTTATAATGGCATTACTTTGTGGGTACATATGGGCAAGATGTTGTTTATCCCAAGTTTTCAGAGTGGTTTAAAGAATTTGTAAGTATTACTTATTATTTAACATGATTTTTATTATATGTAAATTAATTATATATATATATTTTTAAAATTCTAAGTTATATTTAATTATATATATCGGTTCATGATCCAGCTAATTGCATTAATGACCCATTTTTACGTGATATAGCTTGGGGACCTGACCCTAGAGTAAGAATGATGTCTAAATACTTGGTCAATGGGTACAAGTTTCACACAGAAGAATGGTCTAATAGATAGAAAACCAACAATAGTGGGGTGTGGGTGAAAGGTGATGGAGATGTTGATTATTATGGTGTGCTTGAAGAGATTTTGGAATTGGAATATGCTGTAAGTTGGCCGAAGAAAAAGTTGGTACTCTTTCGATGTAAATGGTATGATCCAACACCGAATAAAGGTACAAAGGTGCACGCTCAATACAAAATAGTTGAAATTAAACACACAGGGAAATATAGACTTTATGATCCCTTTATCATTGCACAAAAGGTGAAACAAGTTATTATGCTCCTTATCCTTTGAGCAAGAATAAGTCTGCATGGCGGGTAGTTTTGAAAACAAAGCCCATGGGTAGAGTGGTAATAGAAGATGCATTAGATGTGGCGTACCAGAATGACATTTCAAATGTTGAATCAATAGTGGATGATGAATTAGCAGATGAATTGCAGCATAATGAAGGATATATGAAGAATTTGATCCTTCTGTCCTTGCTACAAATGAGGACGAAGATAGAGGTGTGGAACATGAAAGAAGTGATGAGGAAGAATCACTAGATGAAAGTGAAACAGGCGATGATGAAGACTTAAATGATTACTATGAAGATAGCGATGCGGATTGACTTGTTATTCTTTTTTAGATTGTTCTTCCTTTAATCATTTAATATTTTTCAGAATTGTTGTATGGTTTTTATGACACGTTAAACATTTTATGTTATTCCTTTAATTATCTATTATGTTGCAAAATTATTTTATATTTTTATGACTTGTTAGGTTGTTTATTTATTTTTTTAGTCGTTTAATTATTTTATATTTACTGTCACTTGTTGTATTTTTTGTTTTGTATTTTATTATGATTATATTAAGGATATGGCATCTAAGGGGAAGGAAAAGATGAAATCTAAGAAGAAAAAACAATCTGTTCCAACTTCCTCAAGTATGACAAATATGAGTCATCCTCTTCCTCATCCTCCTAAGTCGACTTTATTGCCATCTACCATGTTCACTATCCCCCCTCCATCTAATGATTCAGTTCAGTATTATTCTATGCCTGCCAAAGGCAGTCAAAGTAACACCGTTTTTAACTTTGTACCCACACCTTCTATACCATCATCTTCACCTGGCTTTCATGGTAGTCAGCATGGTGGCTCACCAGCTGCTGCACCCCCGGGCTTTTATGGTAGTCAGCATACTGGCTCACCAGCTGCTGCACCCCCGAGCCTTTATGGTAGTCAGCATACTGGCTCACCAGCTGCTGCACCCCCGAGCTTTCATGGTAGTCAGCATACTGGCTCACCAGGTGCTGCACCCCTGAGCTTTCATGGTAGTTTGCATGATGGTTTGTCTTTTGTTGCTCCATCATCTTCCAGTCCATCATCATCATCCATTCCCAGCATATCTAGGTTGGATATTGGAGGCTCTCGCCCAGCTACATCTAGTGCTGCTTCTGCCATCTAGTAGACGCAGGCAGAATCTTGGAGGGGATGTACAATTTGATAGTTATAATCGATTGATAATCGTCCCCCACAAGGATGGGTAAGAAGGTTCTTATACCGATTTTTATGTTTTGAATGTACTTTTAGATATGTTAACATTAAGAAATATTTATTTGCAATTAAAACTTTTGAAATTTAAGATGTTTATTAATTATATATATGTTAACTTTAATGCAGGTTTTTGCCATCCTTTCAGTCTACACATTTGGTTATAGATTCTTTGAAGCCATTTTATCATGAGCCGTGGACTTCTTGGTGAAAGATACCGTACATAATCGGAGAGCAAATGTGGAATCAATATAGGGTAACAATTTATTATATTTATTTAATAATTATCGTCTTCATCTAATGTTACTTTTTTATATTGCAGACAAAGTGTACATGGCATCCTCAACATCAAAATTAAATAAATAGTATTTTCGAGAAGAAAGCTGCTATAAGGATTAAAGACACTATGTTTGCTGCTCGGAATTCCGGTAAAATGCCGGACTGGTTAAGAAAAGATGTTTGGGATAAACNTATGGGTTAAGACTTGTTTTATTTAGGAGTTTTGGTTGATTCTCACTCTCAAGGAACTCTGCTCTACAGTACTTTCCTCTTCTGTAGAAGTTAAGTTTTATGGATATGATGGGACTAAACCTCATATACAATCAAGTAGACCAAATTTAGATAATCTTAAAACATGTCAATTCATGATGAATCTTCGTAATACATATACTGACTGTGTTATGATAGTATGAATTGAGCTTAAATGGAAAAATAGAGGATTTCATATAGCCAACCCCAATCTGTTTGGGATTGAAGCAGAGTTGTTTTTGCTTTTGAAAGATGACACCAACAAAAAAGGGCACCAAATCAAAATTAGCACAAGCAAATATATGATTTGAAGCAACAATTAGACTCCCGATACGGAACATTTGTTAAGATGCAGAAATTTATGAGAAAACATGGGCATGATTTATCTGATGATGAGGATGAACAAACTGAATCTGATGTGTAGTAGTTTAGTTGTGATGTTTTGGTTGATTGGTAAACTTGATTGTGAGAGACAACTTTATCTATTATTTTTAAACTTGAATGCGGGCTACTATTTGGATGTTTTTATGCCCAAAATTGTTAGGTTTAATGGTTGGTATTGTTGGTTTAGGTTGTGTTAATGGTTGGCATTGTTGGTTTAGATTGTGTTAATATATTGTTGGTTGGTATTATTGTATTAATGTATCGTTGGTTTAGATTGTGTTAATATATTGTTGGTTGGTATTTTTTTTGTTTGTAATAGTTTGACAGGTGGTGTAGCTCGAAATTGGGCAGAATTCTGCCCAGTTTTATACAAAATTCCGACAGAATTCCGACGGAACAACTGCCCAGATTTAACCATAAATTCCTAGATTTCCGACCGATTCGGTCATATTTTCCCGAGGTCTTGTATCGTTTCTCGTGCGTCTGTTGGTTGAGCCTACCGTTCCATACCACTGTTGAGTAATAATGGCGCAATTCCTCGGTTTTGGTGCTTGAATTCTTATAAATAGGGGTGTGGGGGTATTAATTCAAGCTTTACGCATTATTTGTATCGAATCCCTGCATCTCCTTCTTCCCCCATTGTTGTCTCCTTTACTGGTTCCGGTGATTTCAGTTTCTTTTACCTTTCTTCACTCGAGTTGATTTTAATCTTTCTTCACATCGAATATCTCTCCTTCGTGGAACTATGGCTAACGTGTCTTCTAGTCCTAATGAGGAAAACTACTTGGTCTCCTTGGCGATGGTTTTTTCTCCTCGCGCGAGGGGTGTCTCTGTTGTCGTTGAGGATGAGGAGTTCCCTACGGTGGAGGAGATAGTTCCTCATAGAGGGAAATTCAGGTATGATTTCTCAAAAGCGCCTGAGGCTGAGCTCGAGGTCTCCGAGTCGATGATGAAGGAGGTTGATTTACTAGAATTTAGGGCAAAATTTGACATTCCTGCTCGCATCGAGTTGGTCCCAGCAGGGCGGGATATGGTACAGTTCCACCGCGTGTTCTGATCTTTTGCTCCTCTTTTATGTAGCAAGGACCGCGCCCCCTCCTTTGCTCGGGGATATTTTCGATAGGGTCGGCCGTCTTCTTCCTCATATTGCCGGAATTCGTGAGTGGCCGGGCTTTTTAATGAAGTTCGGGCCTGCTCATGCCTTTCCGGTGAGTTTCTTTGTTTTGGATTCTTAGTCACCTTTGTTTAGTCTACTTATGGTCGTAGTGATAACCTTTTTCCTATTTTCCTTTCCAGGCCGAGAATCTACAAGGAGGCCGAAGCCTCCCCCTCCTGCATTCTGTAAGAGGAAAAATGCCTCCTCTTCGGAGCCTATCCCTCCTACAGCTGCGGCTAGGCCTGCTTGTTCTTCCGTTTCTGTTCCCTCCTCGACCGCAGCTAAATCTGTTTGGTCTTTGACGCCATCTAATGCTGATTCAGCATTGGCTTCTTCTTCGCCTGCAAATATATCGACTACGGAGCTTCCAGCTTCCCCTTTTATTCCATCTTGTAGACGAGGAAGAGGAATCATTGTCAAATGATGGGACTTTGGTGCCCCATAAGGGAAGGTCAGTGTGTGTTGGTGACGGGGTTGTTCGAGCTGTAGATTCTGCGGGGGATGATTTTGCCCTTCACGAGATGCCGACCATAATACTCAAAGACGACGCCGAGTTGGCACCTGAGATCCCGATATCAGCTGAGGCCGCAAAGGGCGTATCTCTTCATTCAGCAACTATGGAAACCGAAGGGCCATCTGCTAGGGTTTTTGGTACTCTACGGCAGGATGAGCCGTCGGCCTCACAACTGGCTGATGGTAGAGATAAAGGCGTGGCCGAGGATGGCTATGAGGCGGGCTCAAATCTTGATGCTGCAAAGCTGAGGATGATAGAAGAGGGATTTACTCAGCTCGAAGTGAGGCCGGAAGGGTCCACGCAGACTATCACGATCCCCATGGATCGTGATCTTTTGAATAACACAGAGAACGTGGTCCCTGCCCTCAGTCCCCTTTGTTCCGATATGGAGGGTGTAACCCTTGCGGAGCTAGATGGCACCACCTTATCGAGGAGGATAGCCGGCCTTGCTCTAAGGGTAAAATTTTTACAGTTTCTTTTCCTTGTCTGCTTTATTCTGGTTTTTGGTCTTCACCCTATTGATTCGCCTTTGTCAGCAAAGACGTTCTTTTATTTGACCCTTCTTACTGTGATTGCAGACTGTGATCTTGGAAACTGAAAGCGCCCGAAGGGAGGAGAGGCGCAAGGCTGTCTTTACGAGGGTTCATCGCAAATACTTCGAGTACCGTAGCAAGTATCGGGAGATCCGTAGATGTTTTGGCAATTAGGGCAATTTACAGACGCTTCAAGACGAGCTGAAGTAAAAAGATGACGAGCTGGTGAGGGTCATCAAGAAATGTAGTGTCCTTGAGGGGACATTGACATATAAAGAAGAAGAGCTCGAAGTTAGCAAACGGGTTGAAGCCCGGTGCGGGGATCTCCAAGCCCAGGTGGTCTCACTACGCGTTGAGCTTGAGGTATGCCAATTCAAAGCGGATGCGCTAAGTGTTGAGGTTGCCAAGAAGGTAGAGGATCTCGAGAAGGCGGAGCTCGCTCGGTCAGTGGCTATGAGGAAGGTGGAGGCTTTGGAGGTCTTGATCCGCATTCTCTGTTTCGAGCGAGGGAGTGCTTTGGAGACGGCCAGGCTTAAGGAAGAGCGGCTTGATGAGCGGATTGGAGAATTTGAGAAAGAGGTTTCTGGCCTTTGTGACCGAGTTTCCGCTCTTGAGGTCGAGATGACCCAATTGCTGGCTCAACCATCCTATTCCTGCACTTTTGATTTTGCTGATGTCCCTCGAGATTTGTACGAGTGGATTCACGCCGAGGTCCAGCTGGATATATTTAGAGATCTGATGAAGGTGGGAACAATTTTAGAAGCCGTATTCGAAGATGCTCGTGTTAAGGCACATGAAGCTCGAGTCACTTGTGGTTATGATCCTGCTACACCGGAGGCCGATGACAATGAAGGAAACATGGGCGTGGACCAAATTGAAGAGGATGCCTGGTACGAGGACGCGTACCCTGAGGGTGGTGGTGATGGTGAAGAGGCAGATGGAGATGACCCAGGTGGTCAAGCCGATGGCACTGTTGGGTTTGGCTGCGACCAGTAGCTTTTCTTTTTCCTTCCTTTTGTTTTGCTGTAGATTTGTGCGTTGTTTATTGTGTAGGCATCTTTACCAGCCTTTGTAAAAAATTTCCCAAGTATGAAATGCCAACTTTGTTATTTATACCAGATTCTCTTTCTGTGGTTCGTGCTTGTATGCATTTTTGATTTTGTCGTTAGGTTGCCTTGATTTTCTTAGCCGCAATCACATAGTTCGAATAAGGTGAACATATCCTAAGTTTAATTTCGCCCGAGGATCATGAGGTGTTAGTTCGAATGAGGTCGAACCAAAACCTAAGTTTGATGTTGGCCGAGGGCCAATTCGGTATTAATTTGAACGAGGCCGAATATAACCTTTGAATAGTTATGGCCGAGGGCTAGTTAGGTGTTAATTCGAACGAGGCCGAATACAACCTATATTTAGCTATAGCCTAGGGCCAGTTAGACGTTAATTCGAATGAGGCTGAATACAACCTATATTTAGTTATGGCCGAGGGCCAGTTAGGTGTTAATTCGAACGAGGCCGAATACAACCTATATTTAATTATGGCCGAGGGCTAGTTATGTGTTAATTCGAACAAGGCCGAATACAACCTATATTTAGTTATGGCCAAGGACCAGTTAGGTATTAATTCGAATGAGTCCAAATACAACCTATATTTAGTTATGGCCGAGGGCCAGTTATGTGTTAATTCGAACGAGGCCGAATATAACCTATATTTAGTTATGGCCGAGGGACAGATTGGTGTTAATTTGAATGAGGTCGAATATAACCTATATTTAGTTATGGTCGAGGGCCAGTTAGGTTTTAATTCGAATGAGGCCGAATACAACCTATATTTAGTGCGGCCTTTGTCGATGTTGTGAACTTTAAGGTGTCACACCCCCTTTTTTTACAACCTCACTTACCCTCTTAAAAATATATAAAAAGATTTGTAAAACTCAAAAAGAGTTTTTAATTAAAAGTGACAAAGAATATTGTGTTTCAAAAGATTTTTTAGAGTCGCCACCTGGCATTTAATTTCGGTGTGCCAGGTCACCGTTTTTAGAAATAATTTTTTCTTTTAAAAAACTTTGGACTCCAAGACTAAGTCCGCACCAGAGTTTCAAGTTAAGGGGGTTCATTTGACTCGGGGAGAAGGTGTTAGGCATTTCTCGAGTCCCGTGAAAGTCACGGTTGCGTACCCGATTTAGTTGGCTTTTAAGAATATTCTAATTAAGGTAAAACACACACAAGCATAAATAAATATGGAAAGGTTTGAGGTCGCCCCTACCTACATAAAGAAAAATAAAAGTAAAACAAAAATACTAAGTTCTATACTACATTTCCGGAATGTCGTCCGCCTTCAATTCTATTTACATGTAATACGAGGCGTTCCCCTGAATAAAATATTTACAGAGTCTACGGGGCATTCCCCTTAATATGAACTAAAAGGGGCGACCTCTCACCTTGAATCAAACAAAAATCCTAAGATTGCCTACCCGAGTGTTGACGGCCTAGCATGCTCCTAGCGAACAAAGAAATGAAATAAATGAAAGGAAGCTAAGTAAAATAACTCATGGCATGCTCTTTTAGTCTTTTTAGTTTATCTTTAGACCAAGCCCAATCCTAAAGCATGTGAAAAATACTTAATTGCTAATGGGCTCGGCCTCTCCCCACACCCCACAGCCCAATACCACACAACCAGGCCACAAAATAATGTGGAACAATAGACATCCAAGCAGGAACTGATAAGACAAAAGAAAGGGTGGATTGAAATATGATAAGAGCTTTAAACATCCTCTTAATCTCATCCCCGAAACCACATCTCCTAGTTCCTAGACCAAATAAACTTCAAACAACCTCTAACAGATAACACAAACTGAAACCAAAGAGGCCCCAAACGACATCCAATCGACAATCCTGCAATTGCTTAAGCTTGCGAGACTTAACCACAAACGTCGAATTTAAATCTCCTTTTCTTATGACCTGTCTAACTCAAACTGATAAACCAAAAGTCCCACACCAATGCCAACATTGGTAAGCTAACACTCCCATCACAACATATTAAACTGGTTAAGATAGAAAGGGGAAATTTCCAACAAGAGACCAAATTCGGCGTGAGGCAACATGATAGGCTCATAACTACTAACTAATAGTAAAGTTCTAGATGAGCAAGAATTAATCAACCAAGAAGAGAAAAATTCCATAGGAAAGGGATTAGGTACACGAGATTAGATTAGTTGAGAGAGAAAATGAAAGTCACTGCATTCTACTAGAACCGTAATCTGAATTTTGAGACAAGCATAAAGCTCCAGTTAACACCTAAAAGAACTAATTTTACAACCAGGCCAACAGGCAGGAAAAAAAAGAAATCACTAATCACTCAGTTGAGCACCAGTGTATCCTACAAGAAAAAGACAAAGATGTGAAGATGCATCAAAAATCTAATGTGCCAGAGAACTGTCCCAAAGCGCGTGGAAGAGTGTCGTTATCCTATACAAATGGAAGCTAGATGAACTGATTTGGAATTAATTGAAGGCGTTGGAACTATATGCACTGATTTTTGCACCTAAACTCTAGAAGATCAGCAGTACAAACTCAAGAAATCAAAAGCGAAGATTCAGCCATTTCTGAACTTAGCGGGGATATCAGAACCTCATTTGAAGCAAACGATCACACTTAAACCCACATAAAAATTGAAGCAAATGGGATGGAACAGAGACATACGAATCTGGATTGTAGCAACTTGAACAATGATAGCTATGGCTTAAGTATCGATTTTTTACTCAGGCAGCACAAAACAATAAGAACAAAACTCAAACATTTCCGTCAAGAGCAAAACTACATTTGAAACACACACTCAAACACAAGTCCATTCAAAACTATCTATTAAGCGCATACAAACTCATTCTGTAACCTTAAGATGTTATAGACACTAATGAATCCCAAACGACCACCATAGCTCTTATCATATTTCAAACAACCCCAAAATAGATTAAGAAAGATTAGAGATAGACCTGAATCAGCAAACACCTTTGATTAACTTTGCTCAAACGCTAAATACACGTGAAATCCAGCAGCGAAGATCAACCAAACAGCAACAAAATATAGGAATCCCGAACCACGGACGAGCCTCAAGTCAGCAACTCGATCACTTGAACCTCAGGAAGCAACGATTTCAACAACCTCGGCTCGACTCCATTTGCTAACTTAAATCAGAAGATGAAACTGAAATTCGACTCTTCGCTCACTAGAAAACAATAACGTTTTTTTCAATATCTTTTGAAACGACCTAAAATCTAAAATGAAACTTGAAGATGAGAAGAAGCTCCAAATTTGTTTTGTCACTTCTGGAAATTTTAGAGCAGAGAAGAAGAGCCAAGAAGAAGAAACTCACAAACCCCTAATTTTCCTCCCTCTTTCTTCTGTCCGGAAAAACCCCGAATCTAAAAGAAAACCCCAAATATATACCCCATCTCAAATCTTCTATACTTCTTTACCAAGAAATCGCTGAATTTTCCTCCAAATCCTGAATCTAATTTATACCCTTTTCTGATAAAAATCGGACAAATGGAGGGAGTAGATCGAATTTAACTCGATCCTACGCACCCCATTTTTCCTAATTTCGATCTAAAGGGATAAAAATTCGAAAAGAAAATGAAAAAAACATGTGAGGAAGAAGGAATCTGTTAGAAGTTCGTTAGGCTACGTGGCAAAGGGATAGAGGAGGGACCATGTGAGGCAGGTTAGGGGTGAACTCGCCTGAGTTTCAGGCGAGTTTGTGCGAGTTGGGAGTGGTGGTGTAGCGGCAGTAGGTTTTGGGGGAGGGGTGTGCGGCTGGGGTCTTAGAATTAGGTTTCGGGTTTTGAGTTTATTAGGTTTGTATATGAGTGTAGGGATTAATTGCTGGCCATTGGATGAATTGGGACGAAGGGCCGAGATTTAATCAAGGAAATGGGGTGGGTCGGACGGGTCATGGGGACTGGGTAAAGGGACAGCTGGGTTGCGCTACTTGGGCAGATTTGGGGGGTAATTTTGGGGCAATTGGGCCACTGAAAATGGTTATGGCCCAATCCGAATTAAACAAGCTTTTTCTTTCTCTTTTTCTCGATTTTTAGCTTAATAAATTCAATTTAAAAATCCTAAACTAAAATCTAATTTGTAAAATTACATTAATTGTCTATTTCTAACATAAAAATAATTAATTAACTTAAGACTAATGAAAGGAAATTACTAATTTGCAACTAAAAGCCAAAAGTGTAAAAATGACCAATATTTATTGATTTTTGTTTAATAATGCAATAAACTTATGCAATTAAAACCTAAAATGCTATGCATGAAATATTTTAGACACTTTTGGTATTTTTTCCATGATTTTAAAATGTTAAATATGCAACTAAATGCAAGCAATAATTAACCAGAAATTCCTAAAAAAAATTCTATATATATTAAAATAATTAGAAAAACCTATTTTGAACCTTTAGGAGTATTTTTCGTCGGGAAAAAATCACGTGCTCACAGCTGCCCCTCTTTGCTCGGAAACACGAAGAGTTTTTGGGCAAAGATAAAGTGAGCGAATATGAGCGATTTTTTGCCCGTTTGGATACTCCATGGGAAGCATTTTGAAAAAGTCTGGCCGAACCTTGCTTCTGAGGTTGCCTACATATCCTTGGCTATAAAGGAATCAGGCCACGTGTAGTTCAGAAGTAAAAAGAGTGGAGGAGGATACCGAGGTGGATTGTCGAGTGAAGTGCCGTCGAGGTTCCGGTCCGCGGTTCCTGTCACTACATCAAAATAAAACCAAATGAAAATAAAATTAAAAAAAACATTACAAGAAAACTACAAAATCCTATCTATTCTTCTGCCTTGTATCTTCTACAGTCTTGTTGTGCATCTCGAATTGTTGGCTCACATTCTTGAGGCGAGCTTCTGCTACTTCTAACTTGAATTGAACCTATTCTTCAGACGGGCTCCTGATGTTGATTTGAACTTAACTTCGAAATGAATTCCCTCGTTCTCCAGGTGGGCGCCTGTCACTGACTTAAATTGAAATGAATTCCCTCATTCTCCAGGTGAGCGTCTACGACCTGCTTAAAACTTGAAATGAACTCCCTCATTCTCCAGGTGGGCGCCTGCGACTTGCTTGAAGATTGAAATGACTTCCCTCATTCTCTATGTGGGTGCCTTCTAATGACTTAAAACTTGAAATGAATTCCCTCGTTCTCCAGTTTGGCGCCTGTTGCTGACATGAAAATCGCAATAACTCTGAAAATAATTCCCTTGTTCTCCAGGTGGGCACCTGATACTGGCTTGAAATTTGAAATGAATTCTGAAATGAATTCCCTCGTTCTCCAGGTGGGTGCCTGCAATTACAACAAAACAGACAAAACAAGGAAAATCTTCTGCCCCAGTTTGTACCGGGAACATTTGTGAGTGTTAGTTAATCCCATTATCCAGGAGGGTCCTGAAAACTTAAAACTAAATCCTTGAAAATTTGAAATTAAATTCCTTTATCCAGGAGGGTCCTGAGAACTTAAACCTAAATCCCATTATCCAGTAGGGTCCTGAAAACTTAAAACCTAAATCCCATTATCCAGGAGGGTCCTGAAAAGCCGAGAGAACTTTCTTGAGCCATGCTCTCTTCCTGGATGATCTTTGCAGAAAGAACACAATTCCTTGCCCCTGAACCATGCTTTCCTCATGGAGGGTCCCTGTAGATCGAACAAATTTTCTTGCCCCTGTTTCAGACAAAAAAAAAATCTTGTTAGTTTGAAAACATGGTGGTTAGTTTGTGGCACCATTGCTGAGTGTCTGCTTCTGCCATTGCCATGCTTCATTCTGATTAGCTGCTTCGGGCCAGCAAGGGATTGTTTGACCTTTTGATCGGAACTGGACCACAAAACCTCTGAATGACCCGAATCTCTTACACTCACCTGTTGCATTGTGTTTTCATTTTGAAAGTTTCTGAATCTTTGTATTTCTCAAAATTCACGAATCACCTTATCACACGAACTTCAGTTATCACCATACTGCTCATTCTGAATCATGTCACTTGTGATGCGCTTGGTCGAACTTTGTGCAATTTGAAAGCTGGTAATAGGCTTTGGGATCCCTTCCTGCTTTTTCAACAAGGCTAACTCGAAAGAGATTCGTAAAGATAGACTCAAAGGGCACAGTGAAGTGATTTTTTGGCAAAAGGAACATAGGAAAATTTTGAATAAAGATGACTATGTGAAGAAGAATGGGGGAAAAAAGACTTATCTGAGTGAGGTGGCAGGCTCCAATGATCATGACATGCACTTCTGATTGATTAGCCTAATCCGTCCAACGAATCATATTTTCAGTTCACGTCATGTCTTCCTACTTCAAAATCGGGCTTTCAATGATCCAATTTCTCTGTAAAGTCACGAGCCTCATTCGACTTGTAGTGCCCCGAAGGCTTTTTCACCAACAAGCCTCTCTCATTTGTTTGCCTCTCAACTCACCATCGCCTTACGGTGCCCGTGAGAGTTTTCACCAATAAGACTCTCTCATTTTAAATTTTCTCTCAGCTCACCATCGCCTTACAGTGCCCGAGAGGGTTTTCACCAATAAGACTCTCTCATTTTATTCATTTTTTCCTTATGCCCATGAACAAAGTGTTACCCATGTAAATCATACCTCTATCTCGCTTGACTTGGCATCCTCAAAGATTGATCGAAAGGTCTTTCTTTGGACCGTAATGTAGGCTTTTGGACAAGGCTAGAAAGAAAGGGTGGCATGAAGGCTCAAAATAATTTAAGATGAAAAAGTTTCAAAATTACAACTTTTGGAATCAGATCTTTTGCAAAACCAAAGCTTCTGCTCCAGTTTCTTTGGGTCTGGGGAATTTTGGATTTTTATTTTGAGGGGACCGAACCGTAAGGCTGCCTACGTATCCTTAAAAGGAATCAAATCGAACGTAGTTCAAATAAAAGTTGTTTGTTTTTTTTTGCTTTTCCTTTTTTTGTTTTCTTTTGTTTTTTTTCCTTCTTTTTTTTCTTTTTCCTTTTTCTTTCTTTCTTTTCTCTCTTTTTTTTTCTTTCTTTTCTCCTCTTTTTTTTCATTTTCTAGTTCTTTTCTTCTTTTTCTTCCTCTTATTTTCTAATTCTACTACTAATTTGCAAAAGAGGGGTATGAAAGAAAATAAATAAGGCTCAAAAGGGTTAACAAAGGATAAAAGTGTTTGGGTAGTAGAACAAAATGCCTTCGTCATTTCAACTTTGAACATGCCAAATACAAAATGCAATTGAAGGTAAGCAAAGAAATCATACATAGTACCTCTTAACTGCATCAGAATTGATAGCCATATCTACACATTTGCCTTCTATGTCTGTTAAATACAAAGCACCATTGGGCAACACTCTTGTCACAATGAAAGGCCCCTGCCAATTTGGGGCGAACTTGCCTTTAGCTTCAGCCTGATGGGGAAGGATGCGTTTCAACCAGCTGGCCCACTTCGAATTTCCGTGGACGCACCTTCTTGTTGTATGCTCTTTCCATTCTCTTCTGATACAATTGACCATGACATACTGCTGCCAATCTTTTCTCATCAATCAAAATCAACTGCTCTAGTCGGGTTTTGACCCACTCGTCATCACCAATTTCAGTTTCTGCAACGATCCGAAGTGATGGAATCTCAACTTCCGCAAGTATAACTGCCTCAGTTCCATATACCAGCAAATAAGGAGTTGCACCTACTGAAGTGCGAACAGTAGTGTGATAACCCAGTAAGGCAAAAAGCAACTTTTCATACCATTGCCTGGAACCTTGCACCATCTTATGTAGTATCTTCTTTATGTTCTTATTAGCAGCCTCAACAACTCCATTCGCCTTGGGGCGGTACGCAGTGGAATTTCGATGCATAATCTTAAACTGTTGGCATAACTCTTTCATCGAAAGACTGTTGAGGTTGGCAGCGTTGTCTGTGATGATTACCTTGGGAATTCCGAACCTGCAAATGATATTTGAATGAACAAAATCCACCACTGCCTTCTTGGTCACGGACTTAAAAGTTACAGCTTCGACCCACTTGGTAAAGTAATCAATGGCCAGAATAAACCTATGCCCGTTTGATGCTGTTGGTTCAATTGGTCCAATGACATCCATGCCCCAAGCAACAAAGGGCCAAGGTGCAGACATTGCGTGCAACTCAAATGGGGGAGAATGAATCAAATCACTGTGTACTTGGCATTGATGACATTTGCGACCAAAACTGATACAATCTCGTTCCACGGTGAGCCAATAATAACCTGCTCGAAGTATCTTCTTTGCCAAGACATACCCATTCATATGCGGCCCGCAAACTCCAGAATGCACTTTGGCCATGATAGTCGGAGCTTGTTTAGCATCTATGCACCTCACTAGTCCTAGATCCGGAGTCCTCTTGTACAAGATTCCCCCACTTAAGAAAAATCCACTATCCAGACGTCGAATGGTTCTCTTTTGATCACCTGTGGCATGTACTGGATATACCCCCGACTTGATGTATTCCTTGATATAGTGAAACCAAGGTTCACCATCAATTTCCTCTTCAACTACATTACAATAAGCATGTTGATCACGAACTTGGATATGCACGGGGTCGACATAAGCCTTGACTGGATGATGCAACATTGACGCCAGAGTAGCCAAGGCGTTGGAAATCTCATTATGAATCCTGGGAATATGTCTGAATTCTACCGACCTAAACCGTTGACAAAGATCGTGCAGACACTGTCGATACGGTATGAGCTTCAAATTTCGAGTCTCTCATTCTCCTTAAATCTGGTGAACCAACAAATCTGAATCTCCCAGAACCAATATCTCCTGGACTCCCATGTCTACAGCTAACCTCAAACCCATAATGCATGCTTCGTACTCAGCCATGTTGTTGGTGCAATAAAATCAAAGCTGGGCTATTACAGGGTAGTGTTGCCCTATTTCCGAAATGAGTACAACCCCTATGCTGACACCTTTCGTGTTAGCAGCTTCGTCAAAGAAGAGTTTCCAACCTGGCTTTTCATCATGGTCCACCTCGTCAACATACATCACTTCTTCATGAGGAAAATAAGTCTTAAGTGGCTTATATTCTTCATCCACCGGGTTCTCGGCCAAGTGGTCGGTCAAGGCTTGGGCTTTCATCGCGGTCCGAGTCACACAGATGATGTCAAACTCTGTGAGTAAAATCTGCCACTTTGCAAGTCACCCTGTGGGCATAGGTTTTTGAAAGATGCGAGAAATGAGGTAGGTAGTGTAGGGCGACAGATTATGCTTTAACTTTTGTGCCACCCAAGTCAGGGCGCAACATGTCCTCTCAAGAAGAGTGTACCTAACCTCATAGGGACTGAACTTCTTACTGAGATAATAGATTGCTTGCTCTTTCTTTCCCGTGATGTCGTGTTGACCCAATTCACAGCCAAAAGAATTATCCAGGACTGTCAAATAGAGAATTAAAGGTCTCCCAGGCTCAGGTGGGACCAACACAGGTGGGTTCGACAGGTACCTCTTAATCTTATCAAATGCTTCTTGACTCTCGTCAGTCCACTTGACTGCAACATTCTTCTTCAGCAGCTTAAAGATGGTTCACAGGTTGTCGTGAGCTGAGCAATAAACCTGCTAATGTAATTTAACCTTCCGAGCAAACTCATCACCTCTGTTTTGTTCTTTGGCGGCGGTAACTCTTGGATGGCTTTGATCTTTGACATATCCAACTCAATACCGCGTCTACTAACCACGAATCCTAGCAGTTTCCCGGAGGGGACACCAAATGTACATTTTGTAGGGTTGAGCTTAAGGTTGTACCTGCGGAGCCTTTGGAAAAACTTCCTCAAGTCCTTTACATGGTCAGACTGCTTCTTTGACTTTATGATTACATCATCTACATAAAACTCAATCTCCTTGTGTATCATGTCATGAAATATGGTAGTCATCGCCCTCATGTAAGTTGCCCCAGCATTATTCAAACCAAATGGCATTACCCGGTAGCAATATGTTCCCCATGGCGTGATGAACGTTGTCTTTTCTGCATCTTCCTCATCCATCAAGATCTAGTGATATCCCGCGTAGCAATCCGCAAAAGACCCAATCTCATGCTTGGCACAATTATCGATCAGAATGTGAATGTTCGGCAATGGAAAATCATCCTTTGGGCTCGCTTTGTTAAGATCATGGTAATCAATGCATACCCTGGTTTTACCATCCTTCTTTGGTACTGGCACGACATTAACTAACCAAGTAGGATATCGAGTGACTCGAATGACCTTTGCATCGATCTTCTTCGTGATTTCTTCTTTGATCTTCACACTCATGTCAAATTTGAACTTTCTTAACTTTTGCTTGACATGAGGGAATGCTGGATCAGTTGGCAATTTATGAACTACCAAGTCAGTGCTCAAGCCCGGCATATCGTCATACGACCATGCAAAGACATCTTTGTACTCAAACAATATTTTGGTTATTTCTTTCGTAACTTGCGGTTCCAGATGCACACTTATCTTGGTTTCCCTAACATTATCCCGGTCTCCTAAATTGATTGCTTCAGTTTCATTCAAATTAGGCTTTGGTTTTTCTTCAAAGTGTTTTAGCTCTTTACTGATTTCCTCAAATGCTGCTTCTTTATCGTATTCTGTTTCATCATCATACTCTACTTCTTGGATTATTATTTCAGAATTAGATTGGCTATTAAGACTTGGCTGAAAATTCCTCATGCATGTCATGTCATTGCAACCAGCATAAAAAGAATTGTACAAAAGAAAAACAAAGTGAAACGCTATTAGGAGTAACTAAAAACGGGAAATTGCATTTCATTGAAAATAAAAGGATAGAAGGGTTTGGACATCAAAACAAGCAAAAATAAAAATCTGGATTACAACCCTGGAATAACCCAGATAACAGAAAGGAAAACAAAGCGAACTACCAAAACTCCTTCCTGGTGGGGAGAGGAGTAGCTTCCCAATTGCTAAGCTTCACATTGGGCCCAACGAGCTGCACATCTTCTTTACTAGAACCTTCACCAACTTCTACCATATTAACATCATCGAACAGACTCTAGAACCTCTTGATCAACTCTTCATCAACATCGACCATAGGTTTTGGCACTCATGATATTGTAGGTTTTTTGGGCCCTGGCTTAACAAAAGACTTAGAGATGTGTGGGACGGGCTTAGGGAGTGACCATGCCTTGTATTTCATATTGTTAACCCTTTTCATGTCCTTCTCTGTGGGCATGAATCCCAAACCAAATGTACCAGGATTTCCACTGGGGCTCACTGGATGCACAATACCCTGCAGAGATGAGCCCAGACCCTTACCCGGTACAAAACCATTCTTTAATATTTCATTTTCTACCATGAAAGACGCGGAGGATAACTTAGGACCCGGAATGCATTTTCCTTTAGGAATCTTCTCAAAAGACACTGTTTCGAATGTTTGATAGACCCAAGGTCCCTTATCATCTTCAGCCTCAATAAACGGAACAATTGTGTCATTACAAGCTGATAAATCCTCATCACTGTGCACAAATATTTCCTGCCTGTCCCATTCGAACTTTACCATTTGATGTAGAGATGATGGGACTGCCTTAGCAGCATGTATCCAGGGCCTGCCCAACGACAGATTGTAGGAGACAGCCACATCTAACCCTTGGAATTCCATGGTGAACTCAACTAGCCCTATCGACAATTCGAGCATTATATCTCCAACAGAATCTTTACCACCCCCATCAAAGCCTCAAACACATACACGGTTCATGTGGATTCTTTCGAAGCCGATCTTTAACTTTTGTAGAGTAGACAGAGGGCAAATATTTGCACTAGAGACGTTGTCAACTAGAATCCTTGAAACAACAGAATCTTCGCACTTCACCGTGAGATAAAGAGCTCGGTTGTGTTCCGTACCCTCCATAGGAAGTTCTTCATCTGAGAAAGTGATCCTTTTTACTTTGAAGATCTTGTTAGCTATCTTTTCCAAGTGATTCACTGTGATCTTATCAGGAACATGTGCCTCATTCAAAATCTTTATCAGGGCCCTGCGATGTTCATCTGATGTATCAGCAAAGACAAAAGAGAGATCTGAGCCGGTGTTTTCCTTAGCTGCTCCACAATGGAATAGTCTTGCACTTTCATCTTTTTCAGGAACTCTTCAGCCTCTTCTTTGGTGACCGATTTCTTTACTGGCATTTGACTATCCTTAAACGGCTTGGCTTTCCTTAATTCTTCTGTGGTAAAACATCTTCCAGAACGAGTCAATCCTCCAGTTTCATTGACTTCTTCCTCGACCTCTTTTCCTTTGTATGTCACTATCACTTGTTTGTAATTCCACGGAACAACCTTGGTATCCACCACTGGCAGCTGGGTCACTGGTTTGATGACAATAGGGGCAATAGGAGCCCCTTTCACAACTATGACGGGCTTACTTGGAGCCCCTGACACTACCACTTTTGGATTTTCCTAACTTGCCCCAATATCTTTCGAAGGCTCTTTCACGACCAACACTGGTGTCTTCGAATCGAGCGAGCTCAGCTTCTCTGTCACCCCTTCAACTGTTAAGGGCGTTGCTTTGGTAGAGTCTAGAGCTTTAACCAAATTACTTTCACTGGCCCGAATCATCATGACAGACTTGGAAGACTTCCTGGGCTCCCCATCCTTATGAACTATTTCAATCATATGCGTCTTTGCATCGGCTGGCAAAGGGTTTTGGTTGATGTTCGGCATGTCTAGGCTTTGGGCTACATTTTGGTTTGTATCAATGAGCTCCAGGATTGCCCTTTTCAAATGCCAGAACTTCTCTTTGTCATGCCCTGGAGCATCAGAACAATAGGCGCATCTGAGGGAATAATCAAGGTTCTTTGGAGGGGGATTTGGTATCTTTGACTCAATCGGCCTCAAGACGTCCAACTGCCTCAACCTTTGAAACAAACTGGCATAGGACTCTCCAGGCGGGGTGAAAGATTGTTTCCGCTGCTGCCTTTCTCTTCTATACTCCAACCTTGGTCGAAAATTTGAACCAGTAGGGTATTGGTAGGGTTGTGGATTTGGATAAGTATTTTGTGGGGCTGGAGCACGCCATTGCGGGTAAGGAGGGGGTTGAGCATATGACTGTGCATGGTGAACATGGTATTGGGGTGGTCTGGCTGAGTATTGTGGGTCGTGTGAGGGAAAGTAATGTTGGGGTGGACTATATGGAGCTTGGGTGTAGGCTTGAGGTTGGGATCGAGAATGGGTGTACTGATGAGGTGAACCCATCTGGCCATGCCATGGTCCAGAAACAACCATAGCGACATCGTCCTTCTTCTTGTTGCCTAGCAAACTTCCGACACCACTCTGGATTGCCTGTGTGGTTGCTTTTATAGCGGAGTAGCTCATGATCTTGCTCGACTTGAGCCCCTCTTCCACCATTTCTCCCATCTTTACCACTTCATTGAAAGACTTACCAATGACTGAGATCAAATGGCCAAAGTAAGCAGGCTCCAGGGCTTAAAGAAAGTATTCAACCATCTCGTCTTCTTCCATCGGAGGATTGACCCGTGCAGCTTGCTCCCTCCATCAGAACCCATATTCTCTAAAGCTTTCACTGGTCCTCTTTTCCACCTTGGTCAAAGATAGGCGATCTGGGATGATGTCTATATTGTTCTGAAAGTGTCGGGCGAAGGCCTGAGCCATATCGTCCCATGTGTACACCTGCTGGCGTCCTGGCGGGTGTACCATTCTAAAGCTGCCCCACTCAGACTCTGGCTGAAGTACGCCATCAGTAATTCGTCTTTTCCCCCCACGCCTCTCATTTTACTGCAATAACCTCTCAGATGAGCTACAAGATCCCTATGTCCGTCATACAAGTGAAACTTGGGCCTCTTGAACCCGACAAGCAATTAGACATCAGGGAACAAACATAAATCCTTATAAGCCACACTCACCTGTCTTCCTAACCCTTGCATATTTCTCAATGATTGCTCCAGACTCTTTACCTTCCTAAACATCTCCTCTTGCTCCGCGTTCTTGGGTGGTTTCTCAGTTTCAACATGATGCTCAAAGTGGGGAGTGTAGGAGTAAGGATCTGGGACTTTGAAGGTGGGTTCCAGGCATAGTATTGGGTATCTAGAGATGGGAATGTGGGCTCACTAGAGGATCGGTGGAGGGTAGCTTGCGGAGGGGTACAAAAATAGGAGCAGATGTCGGAGCAAGGTATGAGGTTGTTTTGGCTGGTGGAGCATGGAAAATTTGGGCTGAAGTGCGGGGGTAGGAGTGGTAAGGGGTGAAGCCTGGTGCGTGTTGTGGGGAAAGATCAACGGTACTTGGCATCTGAGCTTGAGAGAATGGTGGAACAGAAGCAGGGTTTTCTCCATAGTTGGTAGGGAATGAAGGCGGAGGGTGCCCCTTAATCCAGGCCTGATACATTGCCGCCATCTGATGCTTCAACCTTCGGACCTCCTCTTTCAGTTCCGATTCCGACTCAACATCTCCCTTGGCAGGTCTACAACTCTTGTGTCTGTTTCTTTGCTAGTAATGACTATCTGGTGCTTTGACCTGGTGTTGTATGGATGACTTGCTCGGATGTCAACAAACTAACCACCTTCCTGAAATTAGAATAAAGATAACAGAGAAAAACAACACAAAGCAACCATGTTAACCTTAGGGCATTTATCAGATAATAATATCACGTTACGTGCAATGCACCTAGCAACAATTAGCGGTTCTAAAATGGATTTGAGGGTCGCAGGGTCATATGGTATCATCCCAATTCGCTCATTTCAATCTTCTCTTCTCTTTCTTTTCTAGCACCTCTTATCCTACATCATTTTCTTCCCACTCTTTTCTTTTGGCTTATCACTCTCTTTTATTTCTCTTTTTTTCTTTTCTCTCTTTTTTTTTTAAATGATTCGATCGAACCCGATGTAGGTTGCCTACGTATCATGTCCCTCATGAATCAGACCAAGCATAGTTCTGAAGAAGTGGCAAATTGTAAATGAAAAATTAAAATATCTTTGGATTTTTCATTTAAAACTTTTCGGTTTACAAAATGGGAAGTACGAGAATGAAAGACTAACAGAGTCAACTAAACTACGACAGACTCTGACACCACCTTCAGTACTACTAGACAAGGCTAGAAAATAAAAGACAACATAAACAGACTCAAAACATGTGAATAATAACAAAAATCCTCCTCAAGCAACTCCTGGATGTGATGCCCCCGGCTGGGATGGTCCTGGGCTGTCCGTCATGCTCAAACTCTGCAACATGCCTCGTAAAGAAACACCGATGCTGGGAATAAAGACCCTGGCGTGTGCCCCCACCTCCTGAAGGCCGACCCTAAACAAATACTGGCCATGCTGCTCCACGTTTGCTGCAATCCCGCTAATTGAGATTTTATCAACTCAAGCTTACCCCAAGGATCCTGATCCAAAGCCTCCTCAGAATCATCTGTCTGAACTGCCCGACCCCTAAGCTGTGCTGGCAATAGGGTGCTGACCCCTGGTGGGATAGACTGCAACCAGATCAAGTACTTCAGAGTACACTCGGGCCTTCAATGTCCTCTACTAATGTATTTTTCTTCATCCTCTATTGTTCCAGTATTGCACGTACTTGATTTCGTCAGCCGCCTTTCTACTAAAATTCATGTTGTGCCTCCGAAAATTCAGAGTTGGTGGCTCCTCTTGTCTCCTGGCCAACAGTCGCATCACCCTAATGGGAGTGTACGACCTGACACACTTAAGTCCTACCAACATCAAGAAAGGTTGCATGCGACATCCCACCAAGATCTCATCTAAAGGTAGCCAAAGGTAAGCCCACAAAACATTCCCGTTTGTTCTCAAACAAAGGAACTCAATCCAAGCTATGACGCCACTGGGTATATATAAGCTTAGGAGATTTCATCTTACGCTCAATGCATACCACTCGATCCCTCAGGGCACAGTCGATGGGACTAAGTAAGGAAGCGGTGTGTAAATGCTCCATCATCCACAATTGCAGCAAAAGGTTACTCCCTCAAAATACCTGACACCTCACCTAACCTCACTCAGGGCTCGATACAACTCTGCTAAGATCATCGGCACAATGGTAACGGTTTTGCGTTGCTTCACATGAAATAGTGCCATTACCACTGATTGTAGACGGGTGCTAATGTTCCTCTCATCTAAAAGAAACACCAATAATCCTAGCAAAGCAACGCTGAAAGCTTCGAGGCGGCGTCTTTGCCACTTTGCCTTGGTTGTGCAAAACTCATCCCAAAAGACGTCAAAACTATCCTGTGGTCCAAATCTAGCAAACAAATAATCCAAGGATATCCAGGACTGCTCAAGGCATCCTAAATGCTTGTTGTCTTTCAGGCCTAGGTCGCTAAGGAATCTTGTCCTAGAGTGATCTCGGGGAAGTATCATGTCTTTGCCTATATAGCTTAAATGAGTTAGACCAGACATTTCTGCTAAGGTAGGAGTCATCTCACACTCTCCAAATCTGAAAACCAAATTTTACGGATCCCAATAGGTCAACATCGCCTCCACTAAGTCTGGGCGAGGTGTGATATCAAGAAGGGAAGTGAGGGTGCCTAATTTCTCCATTAACTCATGCTGCTCTAACAGTGAAAATATTTTCCACCACTTGACAAACTTCCTAGGAACCTTTAATACCATCAGCACCTTAGATCGAATTAGCGGGTCCATACCTGACTGAAGAGAACATGGTTAGCGACTCGAGACACTACGTGACACCACAACCCTTCTTAGTGGACAGATGCAAGACACGATTGGGCTATTTTGTACAAAATAGCCTAAGTGGCCGAGGGTGGCTAGAAGTGCAAACTCAACAAAGTTTACCTCTAATGCATGAAAAATACCCCATTTAAGGCTTACATGTCTTCAAGTTCCCAACAATCATGGCCTTAAAAATTACTTTGCGGAGATGATCTATTTTGCAAAAACGGCCGATATGGCAGAAGTGGCTAAAGGTGCAAACTCAAAAAGTATGGACCTTAAAGGAACGAGACATTTAGTTGTGTACTAAAATTCTAAGACGTGATTGAACCACTTTTGAGAAAGTGACCCCATTTTGCAAAAATGGCCGATGTGGCCAAAAGCGGCTAGACATGCAAATTCGACAAGGACGAGCCTTAAAGTAAAGAGACACGTAATTGTGGATTCAAGACTCCAAACACAGTTAAACAAACCACTTTGCAAAAATAGCCCTATTTTGAAAAAACGGTCGATGTGGCCAGAAATGGCTAGACATGCAAGATTAGGCTACGACCCTCGAAGCCAAGAACCTAAGACCCACTAGGAAGACCGGACCCTATGTGGAATGCCTACGTATCCTGCCCCGAAAGACGAAAATTAGGTTCGTGTAGTTCGGGAAGATTGGACATGGGAGAAAGCTTAAAAAATGCAACTAATTTGGAAATTTTTTGTCTTTTTGAAAAACGATGGAAAATGTAAAATCTTTTTGGATTATTTTTCGAAAAAATGGTGGGGAAGTGCAAGATCTTTTTGGATTTTTTATTTTTTCAATTTTTTTGTCTTTTCTTGAAAAAGTTATGAAAGAAAAAGATAACTGGGCCCTACTTTCTTCATCTTTATACTTCACCCTCTTTTCTTTCTCATTTACCTTCAACCTTCATTGATCCGCCAAATGACCCATTTACCCTTAATGAATGCAGCATGTAGCACATAGGGATGATTAAATGCCTTTTTTGGCCACGGGCCCGTTATGACATAATTTGGATAGGCCTCCTACAAAGAGACACGGTGCCTGGGACCGAGCCCTACTAGGTCTAAATGACAACTAAGAATGACCTAAAGGCTGACCTTAGTTTGGGGTTCACTAATAAGGCAATTCAGGGAGAGCGTATGGTCGATGGTGGATGCTCAAGCTTTCCACCCACTCCATACGTCCGACGGCCCCCCTCCTAAAATAATGGTGACTCAATAAAGAGTTCGTGTACGTGACGCGTACTCCGAGACTTGCTGCAGAAAAAATTGACCAGGTAATACATATGATGAAAGTTATAAAGCAGTAGACACATAAAAAGTAAACTGTAAACACACAAACAACTAGCAAATAATAACAAAATATAAAAACATAATACAAATCAAATAAAACTAATAAAAAAGCATAAAAACCTCAACCGAATATTCTAAAAAGCCAACAAGATCGTAGTATCAACTCGAACTGCAATTCCTCAGCAGAGTCGCCAGAGCTGTCACACCCCTTTTTTTTACAACCTCACTTACCCTCTTAAAAATATATAAAAAGATTTGTAAAGCTCAAAAAGGGTTTTTAATTAAAAGTGACAAAGAATATTGTGTTTCAAAAGATTTTTAGAGCCACAACTTGGCATTTGATTTTGGTGTGCCAGGTCACCATTTTTAGAAATAATTTTTTCTTTCAAAACACTTTGGACTCCAAGACTAAGTCCGCACCAGAGTTTCAAGGTAAGGGGGTTCATTTGACTCGGGGAGAAGGTGTTAGGCATTCCCCGAGTCCCGTGAAAGAAACGGTTGCGTACCCGATCTAGTTGGCTTTTTAGGAATAGTCTAATTAAGGTAAAACACACACAGGCATAAATAAACACGGAAAGATTTGAGGTCGCCCCTACCTACACAAAGAAAAATAAAAGTAAAACAATAATACTAAGTTCTATACTACGTTTCCGGAATGTCGTCCGCCTTCAATTCTATTTACATGTACTACGGGGCATTCTCCCGAATAAAATATTTACAGAGTCTACGGGGCATTCCCCTGAATATGAACTAAAAGGGGCGACCTCTCGCCCTGAATCAAACAAAAATCCTAAGATTGCCTACCCGAGGTTGACGACCTAGCATGCTCCTAGTTAACAAAGAAATGAAATAAATGAAAGGAAGCTAAGTAAAATAACTCATGGCATACTCTTTTAGTCTTTTTAGTTTATCTTTAGACCAAGCCCAATCCTAAAGCATGTGAAAAATACTTAATTGCTAATGAGATCGGCCTCTCCCCACACCCCATGGACCAATACCACACAAACATGCCACAAAATAACGTGGAACAAATAGACATCCTTGCAGGAAGTGATAAGACAAAAGAAAGGGTGGATTGAAATATGATAAGAGCTTTAAACATCCCCTTAATCTCATCCCCGAACCCACGTCTCCTAGTTCCTAGACCAAATAAACTTCAAACAACCTCTAGCAGATAACACAAACTGAAACCAACGAGGCCCCAAACGACATCCAATCCACAATCCTACGATTGCTTAAGCCTGCAGGACTTAACCACAAACGTCGAATTTAAATCTCCACTTCATATGACCTGACTAACTCAAACTGATAAACCAAAAGTCCCACACAAATGACAACATTGGTAAGCTAACACTCCCATCACAACATATTAAACTGGTTAAGATAGAAAGGGGAAATTCCCAACAAGAGACCAAATTCGGCGTGAAGCAACATGATAGGCTCATAACTACTAACTAATAGTGAAGCTCCAGATGAGCTAGAATTAATCAACCAAGAAGAAAACAATTCCACAGGACAGGGATTAGGTACACGGGATTAGATTAGTTGAGAGAGAAAATGAAAGTCACTGCATTCTCCTAGAATCGTAATATGAATTCTGAGACAAGCATAAAGCTCCAGTTAACACCTAAAAGAACTAATTTTACAACCAGGCCAAAAGACAGGAAGCAAAAGAAATCACTAATCACTCAGTTGAGCACCAGTGTATCCTACAAGAAAAAGACAAAGATGTGAAGATGCATCAGAAATCATAATGTGCCAAAGAACTGTCCCAAAGCGCGTGGCAGAGTGTCGTTATCCTATACAAATGGAAGCTAGATGAACTGATTTGGAATTAATTGAAGGCGTTGGAACTATATGCACTGATTTTTGCACCTAAACTCTAGAAGATCAGCAGTACAAACTCAAGAAATCGAAAGCGAAGATTTAGCCATTTCTGAACTCAGCGGGGATATCAGACCCTCATTTGAAGCAAACGATCACACTTAAACCCACACAAAAAATGAAGCAAATGGGATGGAACAGAGACATACAAATCTGGATTGTAGCAACTTGAACAATGGTAGCTATGGCTTAAGTATCGATTTTCTTACTCAGGCAGCACAAAACAATAAGAACAAAACTCAAACATTTCCGTCAAGAGCAAAACTACATTTAAAACACACACTCAAACACAAATCCATTCAAAACTATCTATTAAGCGCATACAAACTCATTATGTACCCTTAAGATATTATAGACACTAATGAATCCCAAACGACCACCATAGCTCTTATCATATTTCAAACAACCCCAAAATAGATTAAGAAAGATTAGAGATAGACCTGAATCAGCAAACACCTTTGATTAACTTTGCTCGAACGCTAAATACATGTGAAATCCAGCAGCGAAGATCAAAACAAACAGCAACAAAAGACAGGAATCCCGAACCACGGACGAGCCTCAAGTCAGCGACTCGATCACTTGAACCTCAAGCAGCAACGATTGCAACAACCTCGGCTCGAAGCCGTTTGCTAACTTAAATCAAAAGATTAAACTGAAATTCGACTCTTCGCTCACTAGAAAATAGAAACATTTTTTTAAAAATCTTTTGAAACGACCTAAAATCTAAAATGAAATTTGAAAATGAGAAAAGCTCCAATTTTTTTTGTCTCTTATGGTAATTTTAGTGTCACGACCCAATCCCCCGGTCGTGATGGCGCCCAACACACTGCTAGGCAAGCCCGACCTTTCAACAACATTTCCCGACTAGAACGGATCATAGATACAAAGCACAGGTAATAATTAGTAAACTGTTTATCAAAAGTCTATAAATAATGGTGAAACATACTGAAAGTTAACAAAATACTGCAACATAACCCCCAAATAGGAGCCGGTGTCACGAATATGAGCCTCTAATATAGAATATCCACCTAATACAAGCCTGTTTAGGAAATGCGGAAATAGAGAATAAAGATAGGAGGGAGAGATCAAGGCTGCGAATGCCATGCAGCTACCTCAATGCTCTCCGATACTGCTGTCCTGCTAAATAGTCCTCACTCAGCCTGTGATGCACCTGGATCTGCACACAAGGTGTAGGGAGTAATGTGAGTACTCCGACCTAGTGAGTAATAAACATAAATAAAGGCTGAGAATAAGAAATCATGGAAAAACACAAAGTAAACTATAACTGGCAGTACCAGACCTTTAACAGTAAAAACACAAATCAACGAAATGATAGTACCGAAAGAACCAGGACAGGTAAAACCGATAAGTAATAATGCATGAATGCAATGCAATGCATATGCCGGTACTCTCAGGTACCCACTGCGGCGTGCAGCCCGAGCCATCCATATATTTATCGTCGGCGGCGCTCACTGGGGGTGTGTACAGACTTCGGAGGGGCTCCTACAGCCCAAGCGCAAATAATCAAGCCATCTCGTGGCACCAACCAGGCCCTCGGCCTCAATATCAATATAATACTATTGCGGCACGCAGCCCGATCCATCCTTAGTCCAGAAATCACTATAAGCCTCTCGGACATTTTTAAACAGTAATTCACAGCCCAAAATATTATTTAAGTTTTCAAATCTTAGAAAAGACTCGAAAAACATCGAAAATCACGAAGTTGGCAAAACCCGAGCCCCGGGCCCACTTCTCGAAAAATTACAAAATTCACATTACCGGATTCCTCGTCTCTCCACGAGTCCATACATATCAAATCTACCAAAATCGGAGTCCATTTGGCCCTTCAAATTCCATTTTTAAATCACCAAGTCTCCAAGCTCTAGCTTTACTCTCTTTTGATGAATTTCAACCAATTTCCATGTTAAATCTATCATAATTTCATGTATTTAGGCCAAGGAACTTACGTCCAATCACACCTAGTCGAAATCCCCCTTCAATTCTGTTCAATAGCTCTCAAGCTCGCTTAAAAATGGTGGAAATAACATAAGCTTCGTGGAACAAAAATGAATATAAAAACCCTTCTGGCACCAGGGGTTTCCGCTTCTGCGGTCCCCATCCCCGCTTCCGCGATACCGCTTCTGCGGTTATTTCCCGCTTCTGCGGAATTTCATTTAAAAACCAAGGTCGCTTCTGCGACATACTTTCCGCTTCTGCGGAACTTCATCTCCAGTCCAAAATCGCTTCTGCGATAGCACATCCGCTTCTGCGGGCTCGCTTGTGCGAAAAGGGTTCCGCTTCTGCGGAACTACCCTACTAAGCCATGGACCGCTTTTGCGACCCTCCATATGCTTCTGCAGAACCGCTTCTGCGGTCCACTTCCGCAGAAGCGAAAATATCAGGTACCAGCTAAGACCTGCAATTCCTCAACTCCAATTTCATCCCGTTAGCCATCCGAAATCACCCCGAGGCCCCCGGGACCTCAACCAAAAGCACAAACACATCCTAAAACATCATTCAAACTTGTTGCAATCATCAAAACACATCAAACAACGCTAAAACCATTAAATCACATCAGATTCAAGCCTAAGTTTCTTAAAAACTTCCGAAATACGCATTTGATCAAAAACCCGACCAAAACACCTCCGAATGACCTGAAATTTTGCACATACATTCAAAATCACCTAATGAAGCTACAACAACTCTCGAAATTCCATTCCGACCCTCAGATCAAAATCTCACCTATCAACCGGAATTCGCCAAAATACTAACTTCGCCAATTCAAGCCTAATTCTACACCGGACCTCCAAAATCACTTCCGATCACACTCCTAAGTCACAAATCACCTCCCGAAGCTAAACAAATCACCGGAAATCCCGTCCGAGCCCTCTAACTCAGTAGTCAACATCTGGTTGACTTTTCCAAAACAAGTCTTCCTTAAAGAGACTAAATGTCCACACCAAATGCCAATAATGAAACATTAAGAAGCGTAACATGGGGAAAACGGGGCAGTAATAAAACAAACGCTCGTCCTCGAGCGGGCCAAGAAACATACCTAAAGTCTCAAATAGGTGGGGATATCTGCTCCGCATCTCCTGTTCTGTCTCCCAGGTAGCCTCCTCCACGGGCCGACCTCTCCACTGCACCTTCACCGAAGCTATATCCTTTGATCTCAATTTCCGAACCTGACGACCCAAAATAGCCACTGGCTCCACATCATAGGTCAAATCATCATCCAACTGAACCATGCTGAAGTCCAGAACATGGGACGGGTCCCCAACATACTTCCGGAGCATAGAAACATGGAATACCGGATGAACGCCCGACAAGCTCGGTGGCAAAGCAAGCATATAGGCCACCTCCCCAATCCTCCTAAGTACCTCAAAAGGTCCAATGAATCGCGGACTCAACTTCCCTTTCTTTCCAAACCTCATAACGCCCTTCATGGGCGAAACCTTCAACAAGACCTTCTCGCCCACCATATAAGATACACCTCGAACCTTCCGGTCCGCATAACTCTTCTGACGCGACTGAGCTATACGAAGTCTCTCCTGGATCACTTTCACCTTCTCTAAGGCATCCTGGACCAACTCTGTCCCTTATAGTCTAGCCTCGCCGGGCTCAAACCAACCAACCGGAGATCTACACCGTCTCCCATATAAGGCCTCGTACGGAGCCATCTGAATACTGGATTGATAGCTGTTGTTGTAAGCAAACTCTGCAAGTGGCAAGAACTCAGCCCAAGAACCTCCAAAATCAATAACACAAGCACACAACATGTCCTCCAATATCTGAATAGTACGCTCGGACTGCCCGTCCGTCTGAGGATGAAATGCTGTGCTCAACTCCACCTGTGTACCCAACTCCCGCTGAAAAGTCCTCCAAAACTAGGAAGTGAACCGAGTACCTCTATCCGAGATAATAGAAACTGGGACCCCATGCAACCGAACAATCTCCCGGATGAAAATCCCTGCCAGCCGCTCCGAGGAATAGGTAGTACACACCGGAATGAAGTGCGCGGACTTGGTCAGCCGATCCACAATCACCCAAATCGAATCAAACTTCCTCGAGGTCCGAGGGAGACCGCTCACAAAATCCATAGTAACCCTCTCCCACTTCCACTTTGGGATATCCATCCGCTGAAGTACACCACCCGGCCTCTGATGCTCATATTTCACCTGCTGACAGTTGAGACACCGAGCTACATAACCCACAATATCTTTCTTCATTCTCCTCCACCAGTAGTGCTGCCTCAAATCCTGATACATCTTCGCGGCACCCGGATGAATGGAATACCGCGAGCTGTGGGCCTCCTCTAATATCAACTCCCGAAGCCCATCCACATTGGGCACGCAAATCCGGCCCTGCATCCTCAACACGCCATCATCATCAATAGTCACATCTCTGGCATCACCATGCTGGACCCTGTTCTTAAGGACAAGCAAATGCGGATCATCATACTGGCGCTCTCTAATGCGGTCATACAAAGAAGACCGAGAAACCACAAAAGCCAACACCCGACTAGGCTCCGAAATATCTAACCTCACCATCTGATTGGCCAAAGCCTGGACATCAACTGCAAAGGGCCTCTCCCCAACTGGATTGTACGCCAAACTACCCATACTAACCGCCTTCCGGCTCAAAGCATCGGCCACTACATTGGCCTTCCCCGGGTGATACAAAATGGTAATGTCATAATCCTTTAGCAACTCAAGCCACCTCCGCTGCCTCAAATTAAGATCCTTCTGCTTGAACAATGTTGAAGACTGCGATGATCGGTGAATACCTCACAAGATACGCCATATAAGTAGTGCCTCCAAATCTTCAAAGCATGAACTATAGCAGCCAACTCCAAATCATGTATAGGGTAGTTCTTCTCATGGGGCTTCAACTAACGAGAAGCATATGCAATAACTCTACCCTCCTGCATCAATACACATCCGATCCCAACTCTCGAAGCATCACAATATACAGTGTAAGAACCTGAAGCTGATGGCAAAACCAACACTGGAGTTGTGGTCAAAGCTGTCTTGAGCTTCTGAAATCTCTCCTTGCACTCGTCCGACCATACAATTGGTGCACCCTTCTGCGTCAACTTGGTCAAGGGCGAAGCGATAGATGAAAAACCCTGGACGAACCGGCGATAATAACCCGCCAAACCGAGGAAACTCCGAATCTCTGTGGCTGAGGACGGTCTAGGCCAACTCTGAACCGCCTCTATCTTCTTTGGATCAACCTGAATACCATCACTGGACACCACGTGCCCCAGGAAAGCCACAGAACCAAGCCAAAACTCACACTTGGAGAACTTTGCATAAAGTTTCTCCTCCCTCAATCTCTGTAATACCACTCTCAAATGCTGTGCGTGCTCCTCCTGGCTACGCGAGTACACCAGGATATCATCAATAAAAACAATAACAAATGAATCCAGATACGACCCAAATATGCTGTTCATCAAATGCATGAACGCGGCTGGGGCATTAGTCAGCCCAAAGGACATAACTAGAAACTCATAGTGCCCATATCTAGTCCTGAAAGCAGTCTTCATAATATCTGAATCCTTGATCTTTAGCTGGTGATAGCCTGAACGGAGATCAATCTTGGAGAATACCTTTGCCCCCTGAAGCTGGTCAAACAAATCATCAATACGAGGCAGGGGATACTTGTTCTTCACTGTCACTTTGTTCAGTTGCTTGTAGTCAATGCACATTCTCATTGTGCCATCCTTCTTCTTCACAAATAGAACCGGTGCACCCCACGGTGACACACTAGGACGAATGAACCCCTTATCTAGGAGCTCCAGAAGCTGATCCTTTAATTCTTTCAACTCCGCTGGTTCCATGCGATACAGAGGAATGGAAATGGGCTGAGTGCCCGGCACCAGGTCAATGCCAAAATCAATGTCCCTGTCCGGTGGCATGCCCGACAGGTCTGCTGGAAACACATCAGGGAAATCCCTCACAACGGGAACAGAATCAAGACTAGGAGCCTCAGCTCCAACATCTCTCACAAAAGCCAAATATGACAGACAACCTTTCCCAACCATCCGCTGGGCCTTTATGAAAGAAATCACCCTGCTAGGAATATAGTCAGTCATACCATGCCACTCAATCCTCGGAACACCCAGTATAGCCAATGTGACTGTCTAGCATGACAGTCCAGAATAGCATGACACAGAGATAACCAGTCCATGCCTAGAATAACATCAAAATCCACCATGCTCAACAGCAATAAATCAACTCGGGTCTCCAGACCACCAATAGTCACCAGACAAGACCGATACACATGGTCTACAATAATAGTATCACCCACCGGGGTAGATACGTGCACAGGTAAAGCAAGACACCCTCGGGTCGTATACCCAGATTATGGGCAAAATATGAGGACACATAAGAATAGGTAGAATCGGGATCAAATAAGATAGAGGCATCCCTGTGGCAGACTGAGATAATACCTGTGATAAAAGAATCTGATGCAATGGCGTCCCTCCTGTCTGGGAGAGCATAGAATCGAGCCTGGCCACCGCCCGATCGGCCTCCACCTCTAGGGCGGCCCCTGGCTGCCTGGCCTCTACCCCTATCTGACTGGGAGGGTGCTAAAATAGCTGGAGTAGAAGATGAGGGCTGATCCCTCTGCTGAAACTGACCACCACGACGTCGAGGACACTACCTCTTCATATGGCCGAACTCACCGCACTCGTAGCAACTACCAGGAACTGGAGAAGGGGACTGAAGGGAACCCCTCGCACCGGAATGACCAGCCGACGCACTCGGCGCAGAAGAACCCTGAGCTGAAGGGGCATAGGATGAGCTCTGAGCTGGGAGGGCACTAAGTGAAGGCTGGCCCTGCTGAAATCCCTGATGACCACGGCCTGAAGAAGCCCCACTATACTCTGGGCGAGCTGACTGAGGAGGTCTGAAGGAACGACCTCTACCACGCTGGAACTGGCCCCTGGACGGAGCACCACTGAAACTGCCTGAACCTCGAGGCCTCTTGGCCTTCCTCTTCTCACGCTCCCTACGGCAAACCGTCTCAATATCACGAGCAATGTCAACCACCTCCTTGAACGAGGCACCCAGTACGCTCTCTCTGGTCATCAAAATACGGAGTGAATAGTTGAGGCCATCCACAAACCTCCTAATCCTCTCCCGATCTGTCGGGATCATCCAAGTAGCATGACGAGCTAACTGCGAAAATCTCATCTCGTACTGGGTCACAGACATGTCCCCCTGGGTCAACCACTCAAATTGACGACGTAGCTCCTCCCTGCGGGACTGCGGTACGTACTTCTCCAGAAAGAGAGTGGAGAACTGCTGCCATGAAAGGGGCGCTGCACCAACAGGCCTACGCCTCTCAAAATCCTCCCACCAGGTAAATGCAGCCCCTGAGAACTGGAAGGTAGCAAAAGCCACCCCACTCGACTCTAAAATCCCTGCGGTGCGAAGCATACGCTGACACTTTTCAAGAAAACCCCGGGCATCCTCGCCCTCAGCACCACTGAACGTCGGAGGCTGGAGCCTACCGAATATCTCAAGACGACGCTGCTCATCGTCTGGCATAGATGGAACCACATAGTCTGGAACTGGTGCAACTGGTGCAATCGGCTGAGCTGGGGCTGCTCCCGGTGTTTGCAATCCCTGAACAACCTGCTCAGGTGTGCGAGCAGCGGGGGTCTGATTCCCTCCCCCGGCCTGTGAAGTAGTTGCTGTAGTAGTGGCTGAGACTGCCTGAGCCAGGCCAGTGCAAACTGATAGTATCTGAGCCAAGGCCTCCTGAAGACCCGGAATCACAATGGGCACTGCCGGTGCCTGAACAGGTGCTGCTGGAGCATCCACAGCTGGAGTCTGGTCCTGAACTGGGGCAGCTGGTGGATCAACAGGTGCTGCCCTCGCTGGTCTGCCTCGACCACGACCACGACCGCATCCACGGCCTCTAGTGGGTGGTACTGGTGGTCGTCCGTCACGTTCGGTAGCACGAGTCCTCGCCATCTGCGAGAGAATAGAATTCAGAAGTTTAGTTCTTGGATCATCAAAGTCGCACGACAAGAATTTTCAAGAATATGAAGTTTTTCCTAAAGGTTCTGCAGCCTCTCGAGGATAAATACAGACGTCTCCGTATCGATCCGCAAGACTCTACTAAACCGGCTCATGATTTGCGAGACCAAGTAACCTAGTCTCTGATACCAACTTGTCACGACCCAATCCCCCGGTCGTGATGGCGCCCAACACACTGCTAGGCAAGCCCGACCTTTCAACAACATTTCCCGACTAGAACGGATCATAGATATAAAGCACAGGTAATAATTACTAAATTGTTTATCAAAAGTCTATAAATAATGGTGAAACATACTGAAAGTTAACAAAATACTGCAACATAACCCCCAAATAGGACCCGGTGTCACGAATATGAGCCTCTAATACAGAATATCCACCTAATACAAGTCTGTCTAGGAAATGCGAAAATAGAGAATAAAGATAGGAGGGAGAGATCAAGGCTGCGAATGCCATGCAGCTACCTCAATGCTCTCTGATACTGCTGTCCTGCTAAATAGTCCTCACTCAGCCTGTGATGCACCTAGATCTGCACACAAGGTGCAGGGAGTAATGTGAGTACTCCGACCCAGTGAGTAATAAACATAAATAAAGGCTGAGAATAAGAAATCATGGAAAAACACAAAGTAAACTATAACTGGCAGTACCAAACCTTTAACAGTAAAACAACAAATCAATGAAATGATAGTACCGAAAGAACCAGGATAGGTAAAACCGATAAGTAATAATGCATGAATGCAATGCAATGCATATGCCGGTACTCTCAGGTACCCACTGCGGCGTGCAGCCCGAGCCATCCATATATTTATCGTCGACAGTGCTCACTGGGGGAGTGTACAGACTCCGGAGGGGCTCCTACAGCCCAAGCGCAAATAATCAAGCCATCTCATGGCACCAACCAGGCCCTCGGCCTCAATATCAATAAAATACTGTTGCGGCGTATAGCCCAATCCATCCTTAGTCCAGAAATCACTATAAGCCCCTCGGGCATTTTTAAAACAGTAATTCACAGCCCAAAATATCATTTAGAAATATCATTTAAGTTTTCAAATCTTAGAAAGAGGGCTGAGTTTGCAAAATAGTACTTAAAACCTTGGACTGAGGTTAAATAATATGCAAAGTATGCGAAAACAGTGATATCAATCCCTGAAGGATTCAAATAGTCGGCACGAAGCCCAGATATAACAATCAAATACAAGTAACGATGATTCCCATCAAGTTCTAGTAGAAAAAAAAACACGGTAAAAGCATCACCCGGGACGGACCAAGTCACAATCCCCAATAACATACGACCCCGCACTCGTCATAGAGCGCGTGTCTCGCCTCAATATAGCGTTACGATGTGAAATTCCGGGGTTTCAAACCCTCAGATCATCATTTACATCTATTACTCACCTCAAGCCGGCCACAAGTCTAGCTTGCTATGCCTTTTCCCCTCGAATCAACCTCCTCGCACGTCAAATCTGATCAAAACCACAAGGAATACATTACAATAGGCTAAGGAAACATAACCCAATCGAAAAGACTCGAAAAACATCGAAAATCACGAAGTTGGCAAAACCCGAGCCCCGGGCCCACTTCTCGAAAAATTACAAAATTTACATCACCGGATTCCTCATCTCGCCACGAGTCCATACATATCAAATTTACCAAAATCGGAGTCCATTTGACCCTTCAAATTCCATTTTTAAATCACCAAGTCTCTAAGCCCTTACTTTACTCCCTTTTGATGAATTTCAACCAATTTCCATGTTAAATCTATCATAATTTCATGTATTTAGGCAAAGGAACTTACCTCCAATCACACCTAGTCGAAATCCCCCTTCAATTTCGTCCAATAGCTCTCAAGCTCGCTTAAAAATGGTGGAAATAACATAAGCTTCGCGGAACAAAAATGAATATAAAAACCCTTCTGGCACCAGGGGTTTCCGCTTCTGCGGTCCCCATCCCCGCTTCCGCGATACCGCTTCTGCGGTTATTTCCCTCTTCTGCGGAATTTCATTTAAAAATCCAAGGTCGCTTCTGCGACATACTTTCCGCTTCTGCGGAACTTCATCTCCAGTCCAGAATCGCTTCTGCGATAGCACATCCACTTCTGCGGGCTCGCTTGTGCGAAAAGGGTTCCGCTTCTGCGAAACTACCCTACTAAGCCATGGACCACTTTTACGACCCTCCATAGGCTTCTACGGAACCGCTTCTGCGGTCCACTTCCGTAGAAGCGAAAATATCAGGTACCAGCTAAGACCTGCAATTCCTCAACTCCAATTTCATCCCGTTAGCCATCCGAAATCACCCCGAGGCCCTCGGGACCTCAACCAAAAGCACCAACACATCCTAAAACATCATTCAAACTTGTTCCAATCATCAAAACACATCAAACAACGCTAAAACCATTAAATCACATCGTATTCAAGCCTAAGTTTCTTAAGAACTTCCGAAATACGCATTTGATCAAAAACCCGACCAAAACACCTCCGAATGACCTGAAATTTTGCACACACATCCAAAATCACCTATCGAAGCTACATCAACTCTCGGAATTCCATTCCGACCCTCGGATCAAAATCTCACCTATCAACCGGAATTTGCCAAAATACTAACTTCGCCAATTCAAGCCTAATTCTACACCGGACCTCCAAAATCACTTCCGATCACACTCCTAAGTCACAAATCACCTCCCAAAGCTAAAAAAATCACCATAAATCCCGTCCGAGCCCTCTAACTCAATAGTCAACATCCGGTTGACTTTTCCAAAACAAGTGTTCCTTAAAGAGACTAAGTGTCTCATTACTTACCAAAACCAATCCAATTCAACTCTAACACACCAAATTCCAATAATGAAACATGAAGAAGCGTAACATGGGGAAAACGGGGTAGTAATACATGAGACGACGGGTTGGGTCGTCACATTTAGAGTAGAGAAGAAGAGCCAAGAAGAAGAAAGTGACAAATCCCTAATTTTCCTCCCTCTTTCTTCTGTCCAGAAAAACCCCGAATCTAAAAGAAAACTCCAAATATATTCCCCATCTCGAAACTTTATACTTCTTCACCAAGAAATCGCTGAATTTTCCTCCAAATCCTAAATCTAATTTTTACCCTTTTCTGATGGAAAAATCGGATAAATGGAGGGAGTAGATTGAATTTAACTCGATCCTACGCACCCCATTTTTCCTAATTTCGATCTAAAGGGATAAAAATCCGAAAAGCAAATGAAAAAAAACACGTGAGGAGGAGGGAATCTGTCAGAAGTTCGTTAGGCTACGTGGCAAAGGGATAGAGGAAGGACCATGTGAGGCGGGTTAGGGGTGAACTCGCCTGAGTTTCAGGCGAGTTTGTGCGAGTTGGGAGTGGTGGTGCAGCGGCAGTAGGTTTTGGGAGAGGGGTATGCAGCTAGGGTCTTAGAATTAGGTTTAGGGTTTTGAGTTTATTAGGTTTGTATATGAGTGTAGGGATTAATTGATGGCCATTGGATGAATTGGGATGACGGGCCGAGATTTAATCAAGGAAATGGGGCGGGTCGGACGGGTCATGGGGACTGGGTAAGGGGCCAACTGGGTTGGGCTACTTGGGCGGATTTGGGGGTAATTTTGGGGCAATTAGGCCGCTGAAAATGGTTATGGCCCAATCCGAATTAAACAAGCTTTCTCTTTCTCTTTTTCTTGATTTTAGCTTAATAAATTCAATTTAAAAATCCTAAACTAAGATCTAATATGTAAAATTACATTAATTGTCTATTTCTAACATAAAAATAATTAATTAACTTAAGACTAATGAAAGGAAATTGCTATTTGCAACTAAAATCCAAAAGTGTAAAAATGACCAATATTTTTTGATTTTTATTTAATAATGCAATAAACTTATGCAATTAAAACCTAAAATGCTATTCATGAAATATTTTAGACACTTTTGGTATTTTTCCCATGATTTTAAAATGTTAAATATGCAACTAAATGCAAGCAATAATTAATCAGAAATTCCTAAAAAAAATCTATAAATATTAAAATAATTAGAAAAACCTATTTTTGAACCTTTAGGAGTATTTTTCGTCGGGCAGAAATCACGTGCTCACATAAGCAAACGTTTCCTTGGTTCTAATAGTTGGAGGGAGAAATAAAACTTTATGCATTGTTGCTTTGTTCATACACTTGGAGAAATTTACATATTTTTTCGGGCGTTGGCTGGTATTCCAGTCTCAGTCCCAGTCTATCTAGTCCCTTCATTGGTTGACCTGGAGAAGTGTTGAGGGGTCGAGCAATGAATTAGCCATCATGTGCCTCCCTCTGTGTGCACTTCGACCTAAAGTGTTTCCTTCGTCGCCTCGTCAAAAACCTCCTTGAGAAAACCCACTTGGGAAAAAATTCAAGTGAGGGAAAAAAGAGTACGACTTGGGGGACGCTTTATTTCTTAAAAGTTGAAGTACTTGACGTGGATAATATTCTAGTTGTTTGGTAGCAGTTTTCCTTCCATTGTTTCTAGTTGGAATGATCCTTTGTTCGCTATTGCCGTGATTTTGTACGGGCCGTCCCTATTTATTCCCAGTTTACCTTCCCGCGGGTGTTTGCTTGCTTGTGTTTTAGCTTTAAGCATGTAGCTTCTGACTTTGAGTGTCCTGACCTTTGCCATTTTGTTATAATAGTGTTCTGCTTGTTGTTTTTGGGCGATCATCCTTACGTAGGCCATATTTCTTCGTTCTTCGACTTCATCGAGTTCCTGCCTTCTGCTTTCATCATTCCTCGGCTCGCTCTCGTAGGAGTATCTAAAGCTGGGCTCCCCGACTTTGACCGGTATTACTGCATCAGTCCCATAGACTAATGAATAAGGCGTCTCTCTTGTGCTCGTTTTCGGCGTTGTTCGGTAAGCCTAGAGTACTTCTGGTAATATTTCCGGCCATAGCCCTTTGGCGTCTTCAAGTTTTTTCTTCATGATGTTCAGTATTGACTTGTTGAAGGACTCTACATGCTCGTTGCCCGTGGGGTGGTATGGCGTTGAGAGTCTTCTTTTGATATTCCATTTCTCAAAAAAATCATCGACCTTCTTTCCTGTAAATTGGGGTCTGTTATCGCAGCTGATCTCTTTGGGGAAGCCAAACTATCATATGATATTTTTCCATATGAAGGCGATCACTTCCTGTTCTCATAATTGGGCGAATGCTCCTGCTTCTACCCACTTGGAGAAATAGTCAGTTAAAACCAAGAGAAATCATACGTTACCTCGTCCTTCCGGTAGGGGTCCCATAATGTCCATTCCCCATTTGATGAATGGTCAGGGGGAGGTGACTGAGTGGAGGTGTTCGCCTGCTTGGTGAATCATTGGGGCATACTTTTGGCATTGCTCGCATTTTTTCACGAGATCTGCGGCCTTTTATTTCCATAGTGGGCTAGTAATACCCCGCCCGTATGATGCATCTAACCAAAGCCTGATTGTCGGAATAAGCTCCACAGTGGACTTCGTGAACCTCTTTGAGGACGTGCCGCGTCTGGTTTGGGCCCAAACATTTCGCCAGAGGGCTGCCATACGTTCTCTTGTACAGGTCGTTGTGAATGATGTTGTACCTGGCTGCTTGCACTCGCAATTTCTTGGCCTCTTTTTTATTGCCTGGGAGTACGCCATCCTTCAAATATGTAAAAATACAATTGCACCAGTCCCAACTCAGGTTTATGGTTCTTACCTCGATTTGGTCTATCCATGAGTTGAGGAGGTGGACTATACTTTTGTCCCCGGTTGCGATGTTTTTGGTGGTTGCAACTAATTTGGTGAGGCCGTCCGCCTCGGTATTTTGTGCTCGGGAGATCTTGTCGAGTTGACATTCGTCGAACTCGGGAGCAGCTTGTAGATTTTGGTTTGGTATTTTTGTAACCTCTGTTGCTTGATTTGGAAAGTCCCTATGACTTGATTGGCTGTTGACAGCCGCAGTGTAGTCTCAACCGTTTTGCCCCGTATTTAAGTGCCAGCCTTAACCTTGCAATTACGGCCTCATACTCGGCCTCATTGTTAGTTATATCCGGGCACCTTATAGATTGGTGAATCACTTTGCCGTTGGGAATTCGAGTACGAGTCCCAGTCCGGATCCTAATACGTTAGATGCTCCATCGGTGTACAGGACCCAGAGGTCTTGTGTTTGGGGAGAATCATGAACGGCTTCTCTTTCGGCTTCGGGCATTATTTTTGCGCTAAAATCAGCGACGAAGTCTGTAAGTACTTGTGACTTTATCATTGTTCGCGGCTGATATGTGATATCGTGCTCGCTCAGTTCGATGCCCATTTGGCCAACCTGCCCGATAGCTCAGGTTTATACAAAATACTTCTTAGGAGGAAAGTAGTGACGACCGAGATGGGGTGGCATTGGAAATATGGTCTAAGCTTTTGTGAAGCTATGACTAAGGCCATAAATAGTTTCTCGAGGTGAGGGTATCTCGTCTCCGCGTCGACTAATGTTTTGCTAATGTAATAGATAGGAGACTGTATACCTTTGCTTTGTCGGACCAGGACTGCGCTTACAGCTACTTTCGGATATGGCGAGGTAGACGAGGAGACGTTCCCCCAACTCTGGTTATGAAAGTAATGGTGGAGATGACAAATATGATTTTGATTCCTTCAGGGCTTGGACGCACTCAGAAGTCCACTGTAGACCGTTATCTTTTTTGAGTACGCCGAAGAATTTGTGACACCTATCCGATGATCGAGAAATGAATCTTCAAAGGGCGGCGATATGGACAATTAACCTCTGAACCTGTTTTTTGGTGGTTAGGTGTTCTAGTATCCATTCGATGGCTCTAATGCGATCAGGGTTGACCTCGACCCCTTGCTGCGACACCAGAAAACCTAGAAATTATCCCGAGGCCACGCCGAATGCACACTTTTCGGGATACAATTTCATTCCGTACCATCTAAGTATGTCGAAGGTTTCTCTTAGGTGGTCGATATGATCTTCTTTCCTTTTGGACTTTACCAGCATGTCGTTTATATAGACTTCCATCATTTTACCAAGCCGATCTTTGAACATTCTCGTCACCAACCTTTGGTAAGTAACCTTCAACCCGAAAGGCATGACCCTCTAGCAGTACGTCCCCTGGTGGGTGATGAAAGTGGTTTTTTTCTGATCCTCCTCTTCCATGAGGATCTGGTTATAGCTCGAATATGCGTCCAAAAAGCTCAGCAGTTCATGCCCGGCCGTTGCGTTGATGAGTTGGTCGATATAGGGTAATGGAAATGAAACCTTGGGGCATGCTTTATTCAAACCTGTGAAGTCTACGCACACCCGCCATTTCCCATTCTTCTTTTTCACCATGACCACGTTGGCGACCCATTGGGGTTATTTGGACTCCTTGACGGAACTATTTTCTAATAGTTTTCCACCTCTTCGCATACTGCATCATTGATTGCGAAGTTGAACTTAGGCCTGACCTGCCTTACCGGGGGGTGGCATGGGTCGACCTTCAGCTTGTGCGTGGCAATTTCCTTCCGGCATATCTGCATGGCTGAAAGCAAACAAGTCCGCATTAGTAGTTAAGAATTAACGGAATTTACCTAGTTCCTACAGTTTTTGCAGCCAATGTAAAGCTTTTTGTTGTGGTCGTTGCTGTCTAATTGAATAGGGTCGAGGTCTTCTATGGTTGATCCCGTAGCTTCGAGCGTATCGGGGTCTCTGATGACGTCCTTGCTATCATCGCATATCCACCTCGACCCTGTTGATTGCTATGCCTCTTTTTCTTTGTCCGTATGTTGAGTGATTGTGCAGTCTAGGGCGATGCGGTAGCATTCCTGGGATGTGTGTTGTTCCCCTCGTATGCTGAATATTCCCCATGGAGTTGGGAATTTGATGACTTGGTACAAACTAGAAGGGATGGCTATCATGGTGTGTATCCATGGTCGTCCTATTATGGCGTTGTACAAGGTTTCTTGATCCATGATATGGAATGTGGTTTCCTGAGTGATGCCACCGGCAGGGACGGGGAGTGTGATTTCGCCAGATGTTCGCTCAACTGCATTGTTAAAATCCGTTAGTGTGATGCAACGGAACACTATCTTATCTTCGAGTTTCATTTGTGCAAATACTCGAGGATGGATAATTCACACACCGCTCCCATCATCTACCATAATGCGTCTCACATCGGTATCTAAAATTTGTAAAGTGATAACAACGTCATCATAGTGAGGGAAAACCAAACCGTTGGTATCTGACTTATCGAAGATGATACTTTCTTCGAGTTCATCATACCATTCGTGGGAGATTGACCGTTTGAGCTTGTGTGTTGTGGTGAGCCTCACACTATTGATGGAAGCATCGTCACCGTCGCCAATGATCATGTGTACGGTGTGGGTTGGCGAGGGTGGTTTCGGCGGTCCCTGATGTTGTTCGCGTCCTCTGGCAAAGTTGGTCCTTCCCTGATCGCTCAGCAATTCATTGAGGTGTCCCTGTCGTAGCATGTTTATGACCTCTTGTCTTAGGACGATGCAATCCTCGGTTTTGTGTCCTCATTTTTAGTGGAACTCGCAAAGGGCATCCGATTTTCTAATACTCGGGTCCGACCTCATCTTTCGTGGCCACTTCACCTTTGGTCCGAGCTTTTCCAAGGCGTAGACTATTTCTGTAGGTGACACACAAAAATTGTGAGCGGATAATAAGGGGGCATACCTCTTTCATTCCGGTGAGTCCCTGTCCTTAATATGGGTGGGCCCTCTTTGTGGTGGAAGGAGGACACAGTGGCGGTTCTGACATATGGTAGATGCCGTTCTCTGTTGGGTCGCGGAGCTGCAAGGTCCCTTCTGATATCATTTCTTCGATCCTTTCTGGATTCGGCTTGTACCAAGGTCAATTGATGAGTTGGCCCATTGAGGTCGTCCTCGTCTTCTCGGACCTTGGCACAATAAAAGTGTATTTCATCCCAAGTATTTGGGGTTGCCCTTAAACCATTTCTGCTCAGCGCGTTCTGAAAAGCGGCGACCGCCATCCCTTCCCATATGTTTGGCGAGGTCATTCTTACTCGATTGTACCGGGCGAGGAAGTCCCTCAATCCCTCTCCCGGAGACTATTTAATAAAATATGTCGTTTACTCTTGCGTCGGCCTTCTTGGCCCCAGCATGGGCCGTTACAAACTTGTCGCCCATTTCTTCGAAAGTTTCAAAGGATCGCGCAGGTAGTTGTGAATACCATGTTAATGCTCCTCCCGTGTGTGTCTCGCCGAATTTTTAACAGAATGGAAGATACTTGTTCCTTGGCGAGATCATTAGCTTTCACGGCGGTGACGTAGTGAGTCACATGATCTTCGGGATCAGTCGTGCCATCGTATATTTTCAAATAGGGCAGCATTTTAAAGGTCTTTGGTACGACATGTGGGGCATCATCATCACTATATGGCTGCTTGACAAACTGACCGGCATCTCTCTTCAGCATGAGCTTAGGGGTGCCCGGTATCTTATCGACCCGTTCTTGGTGTTCTCTCATTTGGTCCCGCAGTGCTTTATTCTCATTTTCCATTTCCTCCATCGTTTTCAGAACAGCTGCAAGAGTGTCGTCACCTGCACTATTAATGGCAATGTGAGTAATACCTGTCGTTGGAGGAATTGGTCATGCTGCTCGTTCGCTAGTTGTATAATGCAGGCCCTCGTATTTTCTGTAGCCGTGTCCCGAGCAGTCTTACGAAGGATGCTGGTTAGCGTAACAGTTAGCCATGCCTCAAGGAGCTTTTTTACAGCTTGTGGCGTCTCTTCCACCACGGATGTGGAGGCTCCCTACCAAGTGATTTTGTGATGCTACAGTGAGGATGGGGTGACCCACCTTGCCTAGGAGAGGCGTTGGGCATCGTGTCTTTGTCCACCACTTCAGAACTCTCATTGATGACGTTCATGAGGTTGGTTTGGAGGTCACTTATTATTCTCGTCTTTTCTTCTCTGTTACCTGCCATATTTGATCTGTTAATACAAAGAAAGAAGGTCTTGTTCTTGCTCTTTTTTTGTTAGCGATCCGTGTTAGTTATAGATCTAGAGGAAACTAAAAATTTAAGTAAGAAATTCCCACAGACGGTGCCAAACTGTTCGACCAAAAAATATTAAACTTTTGGTTAAAACGATTATACTTGTATAATGATGGATTAAACCTAGTTAATGATAAAATCTCTAGATGAGGGTTTCGAAAAGACGACTAACGTTAGACAGATCTACTGGGGGGTTGGAAATAGCATTCATTAAATATTTCAAAAGGTGTGAGCAATAATGGAGAGATAACTAGCAATAAATAGCATTTAAGTAAATAGGAGAAAGTGTTTCACCCAATAAAGGAAGAACTAGATGATTGTTCCTCCTGACAATGATGAGTGATAGAAAAATCCTAGAACAATCGAAATGTTCTCGGATCTGATGGAAAGGTGTGGAATAATATGAACAAGAATCTTGATAAAAAGGTAGTGTTTGTATCTTTATCAGAGATCTGTTCTTATCAAATGAATGTCACATGCCCCTATTCATTATCTTTCTTCCTCTTTATATGGGACATGCCCCCAACAAATCCTAATAGTATAAGTGCAGAGAATATCCAATGAATATTATCTTTAATATCCTATTCTAAAAACTAGTCGTTACAGCTTTTTCTGTGGTACTCGTCCTCGACCTTTGTCGACGCCTTGACCACGAGTCTCTCTATTTCCTGGTCGACCCTTTTTCTGTGGTACTCGTCCTCGACCGTTGTTGACGCCTCGACAACAAATCTCTATTCCCTGGTCGACCTCGACTGACTCTTTCCTCGATCTTGCCCTAAATATTCCGAGACCAAAAGAGCTGGACCAAAAGAGCATTTTCAACAAAAATTCAATTTTGTAACCATTGAAACTCAATATTATTGTGATTTTTTGATTTGTCATTTCAAAGATGTAGGACATAAGTTTAGATACTTTGTGTAGATTTCTTAGAATACACCAAAACTAGGGGAAAATCCAATTCAGGATATACCAACACCTTGTAGAGTTCATGTACATAAAATTGGAATATCTATTATGCACTAATAAAACACCAGAAAATACAAATATTTTTCATTAACTGAAAATATTCACCATCATAAATTATCAAAATTAAAAAATGAGAGATACGATATAGAAATCATAAATCCATGCATCATGCATAAAAAACATGCACTCAAAAATCTTAAATATATATGAAATATGTTTCCACATGTATATTGTCTTATATAGATAATGTAGATTTTCAATGTAGAGAAATATATAGAGAGAAATACTAATCAGCGGCTGCTATGAGAAGAATTGTGAGAAAGTGTCCAAGCTTAAGCAATGCCATTTTTGAAAGACTTCGCGCTTGATGAAATTTTTTGTATGACCATTTGCTTATCAAGGCTATAATTTATAAGCCTCGCAAACAATGAACTTTATTTAGAGAGTTATTATAATAATTATTTTACTTTATTATTATTTCTTAACTTATTCTTATAGTCAAGTCTAATCTGATTATTTTGGCCAACAATTTCTGAATTACATTCCCATTGGAAAGTCCACTTAGCACATGGTTCAATTAATAACTTGATACTTGCTAAAATTATATGTAAATTTGGATAAGAAAGGTTGCTACATCTGACTACAAGTAAATATGAAAGATATTATTTTTCGAAATATGCATGTGAGAACTGTTATTTCGTTTAATTATGTGTCTTGAATATGTCACTTGTTAAATAAGTGCTATGACGTTCTTGTAATACCCGTAATTAAATTGTAATTTATATATAAGAGGCACTTAACCTCAAAAAGAAAAGAAGAGAATAATAAATGGGCCAAAGTCCACAAATTGACAAAATTATAACCTAAGATTTAAGGATTTGGGGCAGCCACATTATGCTTCATCTATAAAAGAAATTCAAAAATAGCCAGATTTACAAGCGGTCATTCAAAAATATCCAGAGTTTCAAAAGTAATCGAAATTTAGCCACTTTAATTTTTATGTAAAGATAAATCTGAAAGAAAATACTGTTCAAAATTCGGAAAATATTCCAGCATAATATACTGGGATTCCAGTATAATATACTGGAGTTCCAGCATAATATACCGGTCCAGCATAATATGCTGGAAGTTCATATACATGTGCTCCAATCTCCTTTATATTATGCTGGAACATTCCGCATGTTAGAGTTTCAGCATATGCTGGAAGTTCCTACACAGGTGCACCGATCTCCAGTATATTATGCTGGAACTTTCCGTGCTGAAACAAAATAGTGGCTATTTTTCAATGACTTTGCAAACCCTGGCTATTTTTCAATGACCAGTCCGAAAACTGGCTAGTCCGTGCTTATTTTACATTAAATTATGCAACAAAAGCTATTACAGTAAGGGGTCGTTTGGTAGGGTGTATAAGAATAGTGCGGAATAAAATGTTTTAGTAATGCATGGATTAGTAATGCATGTGTTAGTAATGCAAGCATTAGTTATGCAAATATTATTTCTTATCTATTGTTTGGTGTGGTGTATTAAAATTATAATGTATTGCATAATTTTTAAGAAAAATAGTTGCTTACAAAAATGCCCTCCATATTCTCTAGCTTTAAGGGACTTTAAGGATAATTTTGTCTTTAACCATGCTAATGCATGCATTAAAGCCTTGGTATTACTAATGCCATGATTTTCTACGCATTACTTATGCATAGGATAATGCCAAGTATGATGTATAACTAATACAAGTATTAGTTATACACAAGCTAAAAAAATGTACTAAACAAGGTATTAGTAATGCATAGAGCTAATGCTTGCATTATTTTTTATAATACCTCCTACCTAACGACTTAGTAGTAAAGTCTTACAACGTGATAGACCCTTTTATTCTTTATGGAATATACATCATATTTATGATATAATAACTACATCTCCTCTATACTAGTGACGATTAGTGGGAATATTTTGGCTTAGAAAACAAGCATCATCTTATTATTTGTTACTACTGTGATGATTTAAAGATTTCTACTACAGCAGCTACTTCTCAGGCCGGGGGAGGCACTCAGACTCCCCCCGCTCGTACATCCGAGCAGGGTGTTTAGGGACTGCAGACACCGGAGGCACCACCAGCCCAGCCGGTTGCACCTGCTCAGGATTATGTGGTACCAGTTATGCCTGATGACGAGCAGCGTCGATTGGAGAGGTTTGGTAGACTTCAGCCTCCGACTTCCACTGGTGCAGAGGGCGAGGATGCCCAGGGTTTCTTGGATAAGTGTCAGAGGATACTTTGTACATCGGGTATTCTGGAGACCAGTGGGGTCTAATTTACTACTTTTCAGTTTTCTGGAGCCGCTTTCACTTGGTGGGAGGCTTATGAGAGGCGTAGGCCAGTTGGTGCAGCGCCCCTTACCTGGCATCAGTTCTCCATTCTCTTCCTGGAGAAGTATGTACCGCATTCCCGCAGAGAGGAGCTGCGCAGGAAGTTCGAGCAGTTGCGTCAGGAGGATATGACCGTGATGCAGTATGAGATGAGGGTTTTCGAGTTAGCCCGTCATGCTATCTAGCTAGTCCCCACAGATAGGGAGAGGATCAGGAGGATCGTTGATGGCCTTACTTATCAGCTACGGATTTTTTTAACCAGAGAGAGGGTATCTGGCGCACCTTTTGAGGAGGTAGTTGACATTGCCAGAGAGATAGAGTCAGTTCACCGCCAAAAGCGAGTTGAGAGGGAGAGCAAGAGGCCTCGGGGATCTGGTAGTTTTGGTGGTATTCCTTTTGGAGGTCAGTTTCAGCATGGTTGAGGTCGTCCATTCAGACATCTAAGTCAGCTCATTCGGGTCACCGTGGTGGATCATTCGGCCATGGTTCTCACAGTTCGCATCAGGGCCACCCATCTCTCAGTGCCCTCCCAGCTCAGAGTTCGACTCATGCACCATAAGTTCATGGCTCATCTATGCCTGGTTCTTCTAGTGGCTATCCCGGTGCTCGGGGCTCCCTTCAGTCCCACCGCCATTTACTGGGAGAGATTGCTTCGAGTGCGGAGATTTGGGTCATATCAAGAGGTTCTGTCCCCGTCTTACAGGAGGTTCATCCCAGCAGAGGAGTCAGCTTTCGGCTTCAGCACTAGTTACTTCCACACCTGCTCAGCCAGCTCGGGGTGGAGGTCAGTCAGCTAGGGGTCGCTCTAGAGGGGGAGGCCGATCAGGTGGTGGTCAGGCCCGTTTTTATGCACTCCCGCCAGACCAGATGCTATCGTTTCAGATGCTGTGATTACATGTATTGTCTAAGTCTGCCACAGAGATGCCTCTGTGTTATTTGACCCTGGTTCCACTTTTTCATATGTGTCATCATACTTTGCTCATTATTTGGATACGCCCCGTGAGTCTGTTATTTCATATGTTCGTGTATCTACTCCTGTGGGCGATACTATTATTGTGGACTGCGTATATCGATCGTGTGTGGTGACTATTGGGGGTTTGGAGAATCGAGTGGACCTTCTGTTGCTTTGTATGGTGGATTTTGATGTGATATTGGGCATGGATTGGTTATCTCCGTATCGTGCTATTTTTGACTGTCATGCTAAGACAGTGACGTTAGCTATGCCGGGTGTGCCACAGATTGAGTGGCGAGGTTCGACGGATTATGTTCCCAGTAGGGTGATTTCATTTTTGAAGGCTCGGCGGATGGTTAGGAAGGGTTGTCTTTCTTACTTGGCCTTCGTGAGGGATGTCAGTGCAGAGACTCCTACCATTGATTCAGTCCCAGTAGTGAGGGATTTTCCAGATGTGTTTCGTGCAGACCTGCCGGGCATGCCACCGGATAGGGATATTGACTTTGGTATTGATTTGGTGCCTGGCACTCGGCCCATCTCTATTTCACCATATCGTATGGTGATAACTAGGGATTATGATGCATTTTACACTCCTTCTTACTTGAGTTTTGATTAGAAATGTGTACAAAATAGTCCCAAAGTCTTACGTGTTGTACTTGATTGCAGGGTTTGATCAACAAGGTGACAATTCGTCAAAACCAGCTCAAAAAGGAGTGAAACATGCACAAGTACCAAGAACAAGTCCAAGCTCAGCAAAATAGGACCAATGCGGCCGCACTCCATTCTCTGCGGTCCGCAAAGGAGAGATTCAGAGAATGCTCAATTTCAGGCAGCCAAATGATGCGGCCGCACTCCAATCTGTGCGGTCCGCATTGACTTCATTGCAGCCACACTCGATTCTGTGCGATCCGCAAAGCTAAACTTTAGAGAGCTGTCAAGTTGGAGGATTGATGCCAATGCGGTCTGCGTTCCATTTTGTGCGGACCGTAATAGGAGCCACCGCGGCCGCGGTGCATTTTGTGCGGTCCGCGGTGGCCATGTTCAGAGAGCAGGATTGTTTAGCTAAGAGCCTTAGTGCGGCCGCACTCAATTTTGTGCGGTCCGCACTAGCCCCGCATGGGTATTTTTGTCCAGCATTTTCGGCCTAGTATAAATAGTTTCTTTCCCATTAGGTCATCAGTTAGATTCTACAGCAGAGCTGCGCTCGTGAATAGTGTTTTCTTACTGTTTGGAGTAATTTTATAAGAGTTTTACCATTGAATCTCCGAGTTTTAATTAGCAATTTAATATTATGGGTTTATTTTCATCTATTTCTTTGTTTTCCTCTATTATCATGGGTAGCTAGACCCATCAGCTAGGGTTGTGGCTCAACCCTAGTGTGGGTAATTGATGGGTCTTGTGTTTTATGGTTTGATTGTCTATGGGTGTTTGATATTTGGACTAATTTATGGTTTTATTGTTGAATTAGTGGTTGCAAACACTAGTTTATGCTTAGTTGATTTTGGCTTTTCTTGAGAAAGAGAGCCTAATCTATAAAATTAGTCCAACAAGGAATTGGGGCGTTCTCAAGAGAATTGATATCCCCAATTAAAGGGTTAAACCGAGAGATCGTATCACCCGACTTGAACCTAGATTGCTCGCATAAATGATCATACCCAATTGATCTTGAGAAAGTCAATTAGGGCAAAATCACTCGAACTACCGAGAGGTATAGAGTGAGTAGAATCGTGCAATGGTTATATCGTAATCCCCAAATATGACAACCTAGCCTTAGACACGAGAACCCGTCAATTATCCACCTAGGTGAAAGTCACTCCCCTGGTGCCTTTTTAACTAATTAGACAATCTTCAATAGTCTCCTCTTAGCTTAACTTAGCTTAATTTAGCATCTTAGTAGTATAATTCTAGAAGTAATATCAAAGCCAAAAATGTTTAGAAGTGCAATTAGGAACAATTATGCAACTCTAACTTAGATAGAACTCAGTTCCAATCTCTAGCTCCCTGTGGAAATCGATCCCGACCTTCTCGGGTAAAAGCTGCTTCGACCTCTCTTGCTACTTTGTAGTAGTACAGGGTTGGCTTCGATCATCTTTTTGGCGCCGTTGCCGGGGAGCTAAAAGTAATTTTCACATTTAGCCTGTGTACACACTCGTCACCTTGCGTATACCGCTTTCACATAGCACAATCAACATAATTCCTAAAGGGTAATTCCCTACACAAGGTTAGACAAGTCACTTACCTCAATTGACGCTAACTCACTCCACTAGTAGGCATTTTCCTCGATTATCCAATCCCGAATGACTCGAGTCTAGCCAAAATAATTTCATGCTATAATTATAACCATAGGAAACTAATTCGAATAATAAAATTTACGATATTTGCAAAGAAATAAAAAGTCAACTCGAAAAGTCAATGCATGGCTCACATCTCGAAATTTACAAAAGTTACGAAATCCGAACCCTCATTCAACGAGGAGTCCAACCATACCAAAAGTACTAAATTCCGGCCACTACTCGGCCCTCAAATTCTCAAATTTAACCAAAAGGATTTTCACAATTTTTCCAACTTAAAACACCAATTAAATGCTAAAAACAACAATGGATTCGGGTAATTTAATCAAAATTGAGTTAGGAATTCTTACCCCAATATTTCCTTGAAAAAATCTCGAACAATTGCCTCTCACCGAACTCAAAATTCCCAAATGTGGAAAATGAGACGAAGTCTCATTTTTAGAACTTAAGTTCTCCTGCCTAGTCATTTATCCTACGCGATCGCGAAGAACAAAATTAACTGGCAAGAATTAACCTTATGCGATCGCGGTCCTTTCCACGCGAACTAGAAGCACAACCTCCTCAGGCCTACGCAATCGCGGACAACCCCATGCGATCACGTAGAATAACGTGTGAAATCTCCAGCTCCCTCCTTTCCTCTATGCGAACGCGGCTTAATCCACGCGTGTGCATTGCACTGATGGCCAACAGCTTCGCGATCGCGGGCCTTCCCACACGACCGCATAGCACAAAATCCAGCTGCCCAAACCGAGCCTACGCGATCGCGGTCCTTCCCATGCGATCGCGTATAAGGAAACCAGACTTGCAACATCAGCTATCATCTAAGTCCAATTTTCAATCCGCTAGCAATCTGAAATCCACCCGAGACCCCTGGAACCTAAACCAATTATGAATTGCTATATATATAGTTTACCTTTTAGGTGACCTTTTACATTGTCAGCATAAATTAGTCAAACTCATACATTATCTAAGGAGTCACTAATGTTTGCTTCGTGATATGCGGCAGGTGGGATATGTACGCAGGGAAAATAGCCGCATGCCAGGCTACTATGATGGAAGGTATTGGACACTGTGGAAGCTGCCCATGTTTGGCTGCAATGACTCATCCCAAGTTCTCAATGAAATCCAAGAATGCAAGAAAGCCTACCCAAATGCTTTCATTCGTTGTTTGGCATTTGACAATGTTAAACAGGTTCAGTGCATGGCCTTTCTCATTCAGAAACCTGCAGCAGCATAGAAGAAGTCACAAGATTTCTGTTTGTAATTGTTGAACTCTTTTCTGTTTGTTTGAATAACATTAAGCAAACTTAGTCCTTAAGGGTGAAGGCCATGGAATTTGAAATCTGGACCTCAAGGTTTATGGTTGAAGTCGTATATCTTAGTTTTGGAAAATAAGAAGATGGCTACATGCTATTTATCAACATGGTTGTAATAACTGTTGCAAATTACCTTAGAATTTTCAAAGAAATTTTAGAGACAAGCTTGTGTTGAAAGCAATGTTTAAGATTTCCATTATGTAGTTTGGTTTTGTGCTAAGTTCATTGAAAGGGCAAAATATTACTTTAATTGGGGCATTACATATGTATAGAACCCTCTCCCACTCCCCCCACAACCCAAAAGAAAAAAAAAAACAAAAAAAGAAGTATGCAATATGAGAAAATGGTAGGAGAAATAAGCATGAAGGAAATTTATCGCTACTTGAAACTTTTCTTTAAAAAAATGCACTAGAACTGATTGTTGTGTACCTCTATTTTAATATGGTTGTATTTTGTTAGATAGAAAAACTTTTGAAAATTGTATTTGCAACTTCGAACATATAGGGACATAATTTGCAAAAGTAGAGGATGTAAATGGAGCGTAGAGCTATTAACAGTCGATCAATCACATCCCTTTCCCTATAATACTGACATTTGTTCAAATATAAGAAATTAAAGTAAGCCTTTTGCGAAAATTGAATGAGGTATTTACAGGATATTTTTTTAAAAAAAAAAATCCAAAAGACTTTGGCATAGATAATTTACCATTTTTGGCCAAAAAAATATTACTGATGGTATACAACATTCAAGATACCTAGAGAACAAAAATATACAAAATTTTAATAAGATTGGATATGATTAGGACCGGGTTGGAGTCAAAATTTGTAGATGAAATCGAGTTGGAAAAATATATTTGCAAACATGTATATCACATATAACTAACTGTATATCGATGTGCATCACACACAAATATACACTGATATACATGGGATAAACAAGAATACACATGAGATACAGAAGGATATACATATATACACAATTATATATATATGCCAGAAACTTCATCTTCTTCCTTCGAACCATAGCTCAAATTCAACTCAAACTATCTCAGATCTCCATGAAATTATCTCAAAATTAAAATTTAAACTCCTTAATACGTACCCAATCTATTCTAACATAAATTTGGACTGCTAAGCATGACCAACGGGGTACGATGAAGTGCACCAGTTTAGTGAAAGCCATCTGGCATTTGTGTCCAGGTGCTTGCATACGATCATACATGGTCCTCATTACTTCTGATATATATATACTCAATAGGCGGGAGTGATGATGTGCGTAAATTAAACTATTAGAAGGAAATTTCCACAGTGATTTTTGTTGGTCAACTTTATACTAGTGCTTATTATTTTGGTTTGGACTAGAATTGAATAGGCTAATCGAATTTCACAATTTGGATATCAGGTTACCAGATTAGGAAAGAAGAAAACTAGAAAACCACCTTAACAATTGACGATGGTGCAAATGATGTTGGGATGATCTAAGAAGCGGGCATTGGAGTTGGCATTAGCGATGCCGAAGGAATGCGTCGCTTGGTTATAAAAAGTGTTTAGGGCTAAAGTGGGTAATAAGTTGAGAACTAGGCCAAAATGAATATTCTCTCCGATTCATAATAGGTGACCATTTTATCTTTTGATTTTGGTCCAAAATAAGGGAGAATTTGCATTTATACCAAGTTTTTGGGCCACCTTTTATCTTATACCCGCTTTGCAAAAAAAATTGCAAGCGTACCCACTTTTCGCGTAACTTCAGACATACGGAACTGAAGTAGCAAAAATTTATGTCTGAAGTTTGAACTTCAGAATTTTTTGCCTGAAGTTTGGCCTGACTTCCAAANATTTTTCGACCGTAGTATGGTGGGAGATAGTTTTTGGAGGTGTTCATGGACGACTTTAGTGTGGTGGGTGATTCATTTGATGAATGTTTGAAAAATCTGGATAGAGTGTTGGCCCGTTGTGAAGACACCAATCTTGTGCTCAATTGGGAAAAATGCCACTTCATGGTTGAGGAGGGCATAGTGTTGGGTCATAAAATTTCAAAGCATGTCATAGAGGTGGACAAGGCCAAAATAGAGGTGATTTCAAGGCTTCCTCCCCCCACTTCTGTCAAGGGGGTTGGAAGTTTTCTTGGGCATGCGGGGTTCTACCGGAGATTTATCAAGGACTTTTCGAAGGTAGTGAATCCTTTGTGCAAGCTACTAGAAAAGGATGCCAAGTTTGTGTTCGATGAGGGATGTATGCAAGTATTTGAACTTCTCAAGCATAAGTTGACCACCACCCCTATCATTACCGCACCCAATTGGAGCTTGCCTTTCGAGCTCATGTGCGACGCAAGTGATGTTGCGGTTGGGGCAGTTTTGGATCAAAGAGTGAACAAAATGTTTCATCCGGTGTACTACGCGAGCAAGACAATGAATGAGGCTCAAAGGAACTATACGGTAACTGAGAAAGAGTTGTTGGCTATTGTGTCCGCAATGGAAAAATTTCGTCCATATCTCATGGGAGCCAAGGTCATAGTGCACACCGATCATGCAAATCTTAGGTATTTGATGACAAAGACAGACTCCAAAGCTAGGCTGATGCGATGGGTCTTGTTACTTCAAGAGTTTGATTTGGAAATTGTGGACCGGAAAGGTAGTGAAAACCAAGTGGCGTACCACTTGTCCCGCTTGGAGGAGGAAGGAAGGCCGTGTGATGGCCTAGAGATCAATGATGCATTTCCCGATGAGCAGTTACTTTCTGTGTCAATGAGTGATATGCCATGGTTGATGTTGCTAATTACCTTGTGACTGGTATAATCCCGTGTGAGCTCTCTTCTAACCAAAGGTAGCTCAAACGGGATGGTTTGGATTTCTATTGGGATGAGCCGTACTTATTCAAGATTTGCACCGACGGAGTGATCCGGAGGTGTGTCCCTGAGGATGAGCAGTTGAGTATCTTAGAGGCTTTTCATTCCTCTCCCTATGGTGGCCATCATGGCGGGGCGAGGACAGCTTCGAAGGTTCTGAGTTGTGGGTTTTATTGGCTAACTTTGTATAAAGATGCAAGTGATCTTGTGAAGAGGTGTGACGAATGCAAAAAAGCGGGTGGTATTTCGAAGAAAGATGAGATGCCCCTCAACACCATTCTAGAAGTGGATATTTTTTATGTGTGGGGTATTGATTTCATGGGCCCATTTGTAAGCTCGTGCAGGAACACCTAAATTCTAGTGGCAGTTGACTATGTTTCAAAATGGATCGAAGTCATGGCTTTGCCCAACAATGAAGCTAGGAGTGTGGTTGCGTTTCTCAAAAAGAGCATTTTTACAAGGTTTGGCACTCCTCGTGCTATTATAAGTGATGGGGGGTCTCACTTTTGCAATAGAGCTTTTGACACCTTGCTTGCAAAGTATGGTGTCAACCACAAAGTTTCTACTCCTTATCATCCTCAGGCGAGTGGCCAAGTGGAAGTCTCAAACAGGGAAATCAAGAGTATTCTGTCTGAAATGGTCAATGCAAATAGGACCGATTGGTCTAAGAAGTTGGATGATGCTCTATGGGCTTACAGGACTGCTTACAAGACCGATTGGTATGTCTCCGTACCGGTTTGTGTTTGGGAAAGCTTGCCATCTACCGGTTGAGTTAGAGCACAAGGCCATGTGGGCTTTAAGGAAATTGAACCTTGAATGGGATGTGGCAGCAAATCTTCGTGTGGAGCAGTTAATGAACTTCATGAATTCCGATTCCATGCCTACTCCAGTTCATCCTTTTACAAGGACAAGATGAAGGCCCTTCATAATATGCTCGTGGCAAGGAGTTTAAAGTGGGTGATTTGGTTCTCTTATTCAACTCTCGGTTACGTTTGTTTCCGGGAAAGCTGAAATCAAAATGGAGTGGACCTTTTGAAGTGGTGTTTGTGACTCCGTTTGGTGCACTTGATTTGAAGAACAAAAAGGGGGAGGTATTCAGAGTCAATGGGCACAAGATCAAGCACTACCTGGGAAAAATTGATGACAGCCACGTGGTGGCACTTCTTCATCTAAAGTGATTTCGTGGTAACATGCGTCGTGCCGCGACGTTAAATCAGGCGCTTCTTGGGAGGCAACCCATGTGTTTTTCTATTCATTTTTCTTTGATTTTCATTGTAGTATAGGATTATTTTTGGACTAACTGGTTGTGAGATGCTACAGGATTGTGTTGATGCAGTGCAGGACAAAGTGGCAAAAAAATTGATCAAGTCTCTGAAGTTTGCAATGCGGACTGCACTATATTTTGTGCGGCCGCAAAGAACTTAGTGCGGGGGCACAAAATCAGTGCGGACCGCACTGATGGTTGATGATGAAAACCAACTCTCTGAAGTTTGCCACCGCGGCCACATTACATTTTTTGCGGTCCGCGGTGGACCATTGCGGCTGCATTACATTTTGTGCGGTCCGTAGTGGTTGCCTTCTCAAACTTGCATGATCTTGTGTAATGCGGACCGCAATACCATTTTGTACGGTCCGCGGTGGGTAAGTCAGCTGGGTCCTATGACCTTTTTCTATAAATAGGACCTGTGGCCCTCCATTTGAACTTTTCGATCTCTGTACTCTCAAAGCCCTAAAAATCACTGTTCATCACTAAAATTGCACGAACTCATCTACTTAGTCTCGATTAATCATCAGTGCATCTCATTTCTGGTAACTTTAATTCCTTTTTAATTGTTTAATTTTGTTATTTACTTTTGATTTTATTTTTCTCTTAGTTTTTCTTCTGTTTTTCCCATTTTTCTTTCAATTTGTAGCTTAGGTTAGTTAACCCTATTTTAATTAGGCATAATTAGATAAATCACTGAAGCAACACCTAGGGAATCATTATTAGGTAAAAATTTGGACAAAAAAATGGACAAAACATTGAACCCTAGGTTGGTGTTGCTGCTGGGCACTCAGTGCGGACCGCGGTGGTTTTTGTGCGGTCCGTGGTGCTTCTGTGCGGTCCGCAATGCCATTTAGTGCGGACCGCGGTGAAATAACATCTGAAAGTGGAACTTGAGGACTACGGCCGCATTGCATTTTGTGTGGTCCGTAGTGCCTTAATGCGGACCGCGTTGCCTTTTGTGTGGTCCGCGGTGCACAGATTCAGAGAGTGGGTAGTCTGAACCCCACCTCTATGCGGACCACAATGGATTTTGTGCGGTCCGCAGTGGCCTCTTTTCGGCCGCACTGCATTTTGTGCGATCCGCATTCTGCAACTATTCACTGTCTGCAACTATTTTCCTGCAACTCTGAATTTAATTGATTATATTGATACTAACAAAGCATGACTGAATGTTTATTGCAGACAATGGTGAGATCAAGAGGCAAAGGTGATAAACAACCAGGACGAGGAGAGTCCTCCCGGGGGAGGGGACGTGGAAAGATAAAACTGATCCCCCAAGTTCGGGAAGCAATAAAAGCAACACGGAAGGCGATTCGGGCCGCTGATAGAGTTGATTCCCACTCATCGGGAAGTGAGTATGAGCCTTCCCGGGAGTTGTCTGGCTCTGACTCTGTCCCGGAGTTTATAGATGACTTCCCGGACAGGTTTAGGCTGACAGATGAACCTACTCCTCAAGGCTCCCCCACTGCCCGAGCACCAGTGCGTGTATCTTCTGAGTCCTCTGAGGGCTCAGCCGCTGGCAGTGACAAAGAATATTCCACATCTCCCACAGCTTCACTATCCGGAGAGAGCCCTGTAGCAGAAATAGGGGATAAAGTAGAAGGGGGTGAGCCTCAGGTGGGAGGAGTAGAGAGAACTAGAAATACGGAGGCATGATAAGACGGGTTTGTGAGTGAGGTTGCCTATCACAAGTTCATAGAGTGGTGGCCCGAGAGGAAGCTAATACCTGAACGAAGTTTCATCGATAGAGACCTCTTGCCTCACAACCCCAATGTGAGAAGACAGTTTAGAGAGAGAGTGGGCTGGGAGTACTTCTTAAGCAACTGTGAGGATGCGAACGAGCACCTGGTCAAGGAGTTCTACACCAATGTTGCCCACATCAAAAAGGGCACCAAAGTGACCAAGGTGCGGAATTAAAAGTACTATTTGATGGAAAAGCAATAAATGACTACTTGGGCTTCAATGAGGAGGACGAATCATTGTATTTGGAGAAGATGGCATTGGGTGAGGAAGCTCGTCCTTGGTTGGCACAGTACTTGGCAATCGCAGGTACCACCTCCGATTGGTTGACTGCGGGAGTGAAGATCTTGAGGAGAACTTTGAATTTCGAGGCTAAGGGGTGGGAGACATTCGTGTGCAGCAGACTATACCCCACTACCCACAAAAACTCACTCCCTCTTCACCGGGCTATATTGGTAGCATCGATCATGGAGGGGTACCCGATTAACGTCGGGAATGTGATGTCTCGGGTTATTACACGGGTGGTGAACGAAGGTGACTGAAATTATCCCTTCCCCAACTTCTTGACCATGTACCTGAAGGACTTAGCGGTAGAGAAGCGGAAATTTGATGTGAAGGTGAAAGCAAAGGCACCGTTCTCCTGGTACAGCCTGCAGAGTGATGATAACCCTAAAGGCAAGCACTACAAGGGCAAAGCCACTACTTCAACTGGCCAGTCTGAAGAGCCAGTAGTGGTAGTGGCTCCTACTCAGCCTCCTTCCATCCCAGCAGACATGCCCCCAGGTCCATCCACTTCTACAGTTCCTGAGATACCCTCCACCTCTGCCTACCCATTGACTGCCCACCGTCTGAGCCAGGCCCTCGTCAGCATCAACAACTGGATGCAGACAGCTTCTTCTAAGTTGTCTGTACTTACTACTACGGTTGCATCCCAGTCAGCACCTCCTCCTCCACAGGTCCCACAGTCTATTGAGGACACTCTCAAGGAGCTTCTGGACAACCAGAAGAAGATCCTAGATAACCAGAAATTGATCACAGAGACTATTGATTCACATGGGAAGGCACTTAAGGAGCTTGCTAGGGAGGCGACGAAAATGAGAAAGACTCGGGCTTCAAAAGAGTCGGTGAAGGAGCTCAGGGTAGAGGTTGATAGGCTGAAGGCGGATCACCTGCCTTTAGATTTGCTGTTGCATGACCCAGTACTAACAGCCCAACCCCAGCCAGTGCAGGAGTCCGAGAGGCCTCCCAAGAGGAGGAGGGTGATTCCCCGTTCAGATGATGCAGTCATACAGTTGGAGGACCCGCAGGGAGGTTCCTCTAGCCAGCCCCAGGATTCAGCCCAGGACTCAGTCCAGGTCCAGGCCCAGGTCCCAGCAGAGCCACAGGCCACAGGGAGCCAGTCACAGGTTCCTGAGCAGAAAGAGGACCCAGGGACCCAGACTCAGGATCCCATGCAGACGGAGGGCCAATAGGAAGTTTCTTTTTCCTCTCTTCTCTATTTTTGTGCTTATTTTGGTTAGTTAGCATTGAGGACAATGCCAGCTTTCATTTGAGGGGGCAGCCCTTTTTGGATATTTGGATGACTATACATATGATAATATTTTATGCTTTCTTTCCTTTTTTATCTTTGGTATGTATATAATTTTAGCATTTCATTACACTTTTAGTACTTTTTACTTTGGGTCTGTATATAAAGTTTCGTTCTTATGTATATTTTCATTCTCCCTATTGTATATTCATCTAAATCCCCTCTTGTACATATTCATTTTACTTTCCGCATTTTTCCTTTCTTAGCTTCTTATTTTATGTTCGTAGCTTCTTGTTTTGAGTTTCTTTGAAATAAGCCTTTGGTTTTCTTAATGCCACGGTTCTTTCCAAAGGCGGAATTTGTGTGAACCGGGTGGCTCTTCCCGATGATGGATGGCGTGATAACCTTCTTAAGGGTTTGAGTCTGTTTTTTTTTTTTCTTTTTAGTAGTTAGTTGGTAAGGGTGCCTCAAGCAAAGCTTCACTTAGGCCTAACACATTTTTCTTTGATCCCATGGTCAAAAACAAATCGTTGTGTGTAGGATGGTGAAAGTTGTGACCTTGAGACTCTTGTGTTGGCCGATAATCATCAAGTGGTTTTTCGGGACCATTGTGTTGGTCAAATATTATCTAAGGTTGTTGTAGGCCCCCGACTCCACGTCTTTAGCAATCCCAAAGCTTGTGTGGTGAGAATTTGAATTGTAAGTCTAAGTTCCGAGCCATTGGTCTAAAACTTGCCCTGAATGTTTGTCTAGGCGAAATCCTAAGTGTAATTTGACTTGAGACGTGATTATAGGCTCTCCTTGATCTGAATGGTATCTTGAACACTTCCATAGCCTACCAATAATAAAATCCCTAGTCAGCCCTTTTGAGTCTTAGACCTTTTTCTTTCAAAGAACCACGCTATAAGCCTTTACCCGTTCTAAAGATACCCTCTCTTGGCACCCGATCTTCCCTTAGCACATGGCAAAAGTATAAGTTTGGGGGAGAGACGAGGATTGCAACAAAGTGGTAAAAGGTACAAAATGAAGAAAAGGAAAGGTAATGAAAAAGAAAGAAAATCAAAAAGAAAAATGTTCAATGTGGAAAAGAATGAAGGGATTCAATAAAAGCAAAGAATGAAATGTGTGGAAAGTTTAGAAAGGAGAAAAGATTTGAAATGAACAAGAAAGAGTGACAGTGTGTCTCTCTAACCCCGTAGAAAGAAGTGAAATGACTTAAAAAGTCAAGTAAATGTGTGCCAAAATGAAGCAAAAGAAGTGCTAAAGGGAAGATGGAACCTACTTAGACCAAACATTTCCTACCCTACACCAAAAGCCTTCACTATGTCTCTACAAAAAGCCCTATATGATCTTGAGTTGAATGAAGCTTACATTAGTGGTGACTCACATAAGGGGCAAGCATATGGTACCTAGTGCCGGACTTTTGACTTTTCTTTGAGAGAGATGAGTGTATTTCCATTAACCTTGTTCTGAGTGATACTATCCTAAAGGTGAGGTTTGCTTAGGGAGAGTTGAGGATGTGTGAGTTTGGGTTCCACAATGACCAAAGTAATAGAAAGAGTTCCTTTGATGTGCTGAGTCAACTCTTGATGCTCTTGTGTCGCACTAGATCCATGGTGTTTAAAAGAGTGGATGTTGTTAATGATTCATTTGAATTGAGGGCAATTGTTAGTCCCAATTGATGCTAGTTGAGGGCACTTTAGGTCAGCCGAATTTTCTTGGATTTACTCTTAAGGGGTGGGTCTTATTTTGTTTGCTTGAGGACAAGCAAAAGCTTAAGTTTGGAGGAGTTGATAACTAGGGATTATGATGTATTTTACACTCCTTCTTACTTGAGTTTTGATTAGAAATGTGTACAAAATAGTCCCAAAGGCTTATGTGCTGTACTTGATTGCGGGGTCTGATCAACAAGGTGACAATTCGTCAAAACCAGCTCAAAAAGGAGTGAAACATGCACAAGTACCAAGAACAAGTCCAAGCTCAACAAAACAGGACCAATGCGGCCGCACTCCATTCCGTGCGGTCCGTAAAAGGAGAGATTCAGAGAATGCTCAATTTCAGGCAGCCGCGTGTGCGGCCGCACTCCATTCTGAGCGGTCCGCATTGACTTCATTACGGCCGCACTCGATTCTGTGCGGTCCGCAAAGCTAAACTTCAGAGAGCTGTCAAGTTGGAGGATTGTTGCCAATGCGGTCCGCGTTCCATTTTGTGCGGACCGCAACAGGAGCCACCGCGGTCGCGATGCATTTTGTGCGGTCCGCGGTGGCCAATTACAGGGAGCTGGATTGTTAAGCTAAGAGCCTTAGTGCGGCCGCACTCAATTTTTTGCGGTCCGCACTAGCCCAGCAGGGGTATTTTTGTCCAGTATTTTCGGCCTAGTATAAATAGTTTCTTTTCCCATTTTTAGGTCATCCGTTAGATTCTGCAGCTGAGCTGCGCTCGTGAATAGTGTTTTCTTACTATTTGGAGTAATTTTACAAGAGTTTTACCATTGAATCTCCAAGTTTTAATTAGCAATTTAATATTATGGGTTTATCTTCATCTATTTCTTTGTTTTCCTCTATTATCATGAGTAGCTAGACCCATCAGCTAGGGTTGTGGCTCAACCCTAGTGTGGGTAATTGATGGGTCTTGTGTTTTAAGGTTTGATTGTCTATGGGTGTTTGGTATTTGGATTAGTTTATGGTTTTATTGTTGAATTATNTTTAGATGGGGTAATCCAGTTGTTCATGACTTATCACTGAATAAATATCACAACAGCTACAAAGATTCCCAGGATTTTCGATGGAACAGTGTTTTTCCTCTATATTTTCTGTTTTTTAAAACTCTAATTCCTCTCCAGATTTCAGAAAACGTTCTGCACTCAAACTTCTCCTAATTTCAGACTTCAAAACTTTTGCAAAATTTCAGAACCTCCAAAAAACCTTTTTTTTTTTTGCTCAAGGCAAAATGACTGCCTATTTATAGGTGAACTAAGTCCAATTTTCAGATTTTCTTTACCCCCCTTAGTCCCTATTCTAATTTCAGTTTTCACCCCCATTATTTCTGACTTGTTATACAAGCAACTAACTCAAATTTATCAGAAACTACACTTTAGCCCCTCCTAGAAAATTCTATGCCTATCACAATCCCTATTCTACCCTTAACCCTCTCCAAAAACTACCAAACCTGCTGAAAGTACCCTTTTCCTATGTCCAAACTACCCTTCGAACCCTCTGAAATTGCTAGCCTACCCAAACCCCTTTAATTAACCCTAATACTGACTATGTTAATTTCATCTAACCTAAATCAGTTATAACCATTCAATTAGCCCTAAATATTGAATTTAAGAAACAATTATCGATTTAAATTGAAACTAACATTATCACAGAATTTGGCCAGACAGTATTCGAAAATTGGAACAGTAATCAAACCAAAATAAAACAACACACATTCAAAATCAAACTACTGGTATGCATTTAAAATCAAATACAGTGATTGCTAGAACATAAAACCAAGAATCAGAAGAAGGAAAACATACCTAATCGGACTAAGGACTCGGACAACTTTGTTGCTTGAATCCTCGAGGATTCTTGACCCGTAACATCCCCAATCATGTATTTTTCATAAGAATCCACATGATTGAGGGAGCTACGGTCAGAAATCCCCAAGGTTCTCTAGTTAGGGTTTTGCCAGTTTTTAGATCTAAAATTGGAGGGATTCTAGCAAGATTTGAACGATTTTGGTTGGGGATTAACGATGAGGAAGCCATGGGGACTATGGGGTGTGAATTTGGGCCGGTTTGGATAAAGTTGCATTTTGGCCGGAACTTTTGATTCAATATTCGAGAAGTTTGGCTAGGAATTGGAAGATGATATTATGGGGGTTGGAAAGAGGAGAGGAAGACGAATCTGTGGTGTATTTTTGGTGGTCATTGGAGCTTCGCCGCCAGCGGCGGCTATTTCCGGCCGGCGGCGGACGGCGGCGGGACGGTGGTGGGACAGTGGGGTACGGTAGCTTATGGCGGAGGCGGTGACCGGCGTTACAGGGGTGAGGAAGGTGAATTATGTGTTTTTTGTTTATTTTTTAGGATTAATTAATTTTCGGACAGTTATAAGGGTTTTGAGATTTAGTTCCCAACCGTTGGATCTTTGAAGGATCAACGGATGAGATTCAACTAGGCAGAACGGCGTCGTTTTTGGACGGGGTTGCTGGACCGGGTTACGGGGACGGGTTGGGCAGGCTTGGGCTGGGGTGTTTTTATTTGGGGCTACCTGATTTTGGCCCAAATGTGGTCTTTACTTAAGACCATTTTTAATTTTTCTCTTTTTCTTTTCCCTTTTTTTTTTGTATTTTTTCTTTTGTATTTATTTATTTTTTCTGATTTTTATAAAATGCCTAAACAAAGCAAAGACCTAATTAAGCTATTTTAATTCCTAAAATTTGCTTGTAACTCTATTCGACACAAATGCAAAAACTAGTAATGCAAAGACTATTTTCTTGCAATTTGTTTGTATTTTATTCTAAGACTAATTAATACTAAAATTGTGAAATTAAATCCCTAAATGCTAATGCATATTTTTGGTATTTTTTATGGATTAAATGCATAAAATGAATGCAAAAATTACCAAAGAATGCCACAAAACTCACACAAAATTATAAAATATTAGAAAAATTATTTTGCTTGAAATTTGGGAATTACTGCTTAGGGCAAAAATCACATGCTCACAAGAGAGGCCTCCCAAGATGAGGAGGGTGATTCCCCGTTCAGATGACGCAGTCATACAGTTGGAGAACCCGCAGGGAGATTCCTCCAGCCAGCCCCAGGAGTCAGCCCAGGACTCAGTCCAGGTCCAGGCACAGGTCCCAGCAGAGCCACAGGCCACAGGGAGCCAGTCACAGGTTCCCGAGCAGATAGAGGACCTAGGGTCCCAGACTTAGGATCCCATGCAGACGGAGGACCCATAGGGAGTTTCTTTTTCCTCTCTTCTCTCTTTTTGTGCTTATTTTGGTTAGTTGGCATTGAGGACAATGCCAACTTTCATTTGAGGGGGTAGCCCTATTTGGATTTGGATGACTGTACATATGATAATATTTTATGCTTTCTTTCCTTTTTTATCTTTGGTATGTATATAACTTTAGCATTTCATTGCACTTTTCGTATTTTTTACTTTGGGTCTGTATATAAAGTTACCTTCTTATGTATATATTCATTCTCCCTATTTTATATTCGTCTAAATCCCCTCTTGTACATATTCATTTCACTTTCTGCATTTCTCATTTGTTAGCTTCTTAGTTTATGTTCGTAGCTTCTTGTTTTGAGTTTTTGCAATAAGCCTTTGATTTTCTTAATGCCACGGTTCTTTCCAAAAGTGGAATTTTTGTGAACCGGGTGGCTCTTCCCGATGATGGATGGCATGACAACCTTCTTAAGGGTTTGAGTCTGTTTTCTTTTTATTGTTTAGTAGTTAGTTGGTAAGGGTGCCTCAAGCAAAGCTTCACTTGGGTCTAACACATTTGTCTTTGATCCCATGGTCAAAAATAAATCGTTGTGTGTAGGATGGTGAAAGTTGTGACCTTGAGACTCTTGTGTTGGCCGATAATCATCAAGTGATTTTTCGGGACCATTGTGTGCTCAAATCTTATCTAAGGTTGTTGTGGGCTCCCGACTCTGTGTCTTTAGAAATCCCAAAGCTTGTGTGGTGAGAATTTGAATTGTAAGTCCAAGTCCCGAGCCATTGGTCTAAAACTTGCCCTGAATGTTTATCTAGGCAAAATCCTAAGTGGAATTTGACTTGAGACGTGATTATGGGCTCTCCTTGTTTCGAATGATATCTTGAACACTTCCATACCAATAGTAAAATCCCTAGTCAGCCCTTTTGAGCCTTAGACCTTTTCCTTTCAAGAACCACGCTACAAGCCTTTACCCGTTCTAAAGATACCCTCTCTTGGCACCCGATCTTTCCTTAGCACATGGCAAAAGTATAAGTTTGGGGGGGGGGGAGAGACGAGGATTGAAACAAAGTGGTAAAAGCTACAAAATGAAGAAAAGGACAAGCAATCAAAAAGGAAAAAAAAGAATGTTCAATGTAGAAAAGAATGAAGGGATTCAATAAAAGCAAAGAATGAAAGGTGTGGAAATCTTAGAAATGAGAAAAGATTTGAAATGTATAAGAAAGAGTGACAGTGTGTCTCTCTAACCCCTTAGAAAGAAGTGAAATGACTTAAAAAGTTAAGTGAATGTGTGCCAAAATAAAGCAAAAGAAGTGCTAAAGGGAAGATGGAATCTACTTAGACCAAACATTTCCTACCCTACACCAAAAGCCTTTACTATGTCTCCACAAAAGCCCTATATGATCTTGAGTTGAATGAAGCTTACATTAGTGGTGACTCACATAAGGGGCAAGCATATGGTACCTAGTGCCGGACTTTTGACTTTTCCTTGAGAGAGATGAGTGTATTTCCATCAACCTTGTTCTGAGTGATACTATCCTAAAGGTGAGGTTTGCTTAGGGAGAGTCGAGGATGTGTGAGTTTGGGTTCCACAATGACCAAAGTAATAGAAAGAGTTCCTTTGATGTGTTGAGTCAACTCTTGATTCTCTCGTGTCGCAAATCCATGGTGTTTAAAAGAGTGGATGTTGTTAATGATTCATTTGAATTGAGGGCAATTGTTAGTCTCAATTGATGCTAATTGAGGTTACTTTAGGTCGGCTGAATTTTCTTGGATTTACTCTTAAGGGGTGGGTCTTATTTTGTTTGCTTGAGGACAAGCAAAAGCTTAAGTTTGGGGGAGTTGATAACTAGGAATTATGATGCATTTTACACTCCTTCTTACTTGAGTTTTGATTAGAAATGTGCACAAAATAGTTCCAAAGGCTTACGTGTTGTACTTGATTGCAGGGTTTGATCAACAAGGTGACAATTCGTCAAAACCAGTTCAAAAAGGAGTGAAACATGCACAAGTACTAAGAACAAGTCCAAGCTCAGCAAAACAAGACCAATACGGCCGCACTCCATTCTGTGCGGTCCGCAAAGGAGAGATTCAGGGAATGCTCAATTTCAGGCAGCCAAGTGATGCGGCCACACTCCATTCTGTGCGGTCCGCATTGACTTCATTGCGGCCGCACTCAATTCTGTGTGGTCCGCAAAGCTAAACTTCAGAGAGCTGTCAAGTTGGAGGATTGATGCCAATGCGATCCGCGTTCCATTTTATGCGGACCGCAATAGGAGCCACCACGGCCGCGGTGCATTTTGTGCTGTTCGCGGTGGCCATGTTCAGAGAGAAGGTTTTTTTTAGCTAAGAGCCTTAGTGCGGCCGCACTCGATTTTGTGCGGTCCGCACTAGCCCCGCAGGGGTATTTTTGTCCAGCATTTTCGGCCTAGTATAAATAGTTTCTTTTCCCATTTTTAGGTGATCAGTTAGATTCTACAGCTGAGCTGCGCTTGTGAATAGTGTTTTCTTACTATTTGGAGTAATTACAAGAGTTTTACCATTGAATCTTCAAGTTTTAATTAGCAATTTAATATTATGGGTTTATCTTCATCTATTTCTTTATTTTCCTCTATTATCATGAGTAGCTAGACCCATCAGCTAGGGTTGTGGCTCAACCCTAGTGTGGGTAATTGATGGGTCTTGTGCTTTAAGGTTTGATTGTCTATGGGTGTTTGATATTTGGACTAATTTATGATTTTATTGTTGAATTAGTGGTTGCAAACAGTAGTTTATGCTTAGTTGATTTTGGCTCTTTTGAGTAAGAGAGCCTAAGTCTCTAAAATTAGTCCAACAAGGATCTGGGGCGTACTCAAGAGAATTGATAGCCCCAATAAAAGGGTTAAACCGAGAGATCATAATACCCGACTTTAACCTAGATTGCTTGCACAAATGATCATACCCAATTGATCTTGGGAAAGTCAATTAGGGCAAAATCACTCGAACTACTGAGAGGTATAGAGTGAGTAGAATCGTGCAATGGTTATATCGTAATCCCCAAATATGACAACCTAGCCTTAGACACGAGAATCCATCAAGTATCCACCTAGGTGAAAGTCACTCCCTAGTGCCTTTTTAACTAATTAGACAACCTTCAATAGTCTCCTCTTAGCTTAACTTAGCTTAATTTAGCATCTTAGTAGTATAAATTTAGAAGTAATATCAAAACCAAAAATGTTTAGAAGTGCAATTAGGAACAATTAAGCAACTCTATCTTAGATAGAAACTCAGTTCCAATCTCTAGCTCCCTGTGAAAATCGATCCCGACCTTCTCGGGTAAAAGCTGCTTCGACCTCTCTTGCTACTTTATAGTAGTACAGGGTTGGCCTCGATCAACTCCAGAGCCTCCTTTTGCTGCAACCAAGTAATGGGTCGCTTAGGGATTGACTCTGGAGTTGAACCTGGCTTACTCCTAGCCCTGATAAAACTAGCATATGCCAAATCATCCGTGTCTTCCTCACTATCAGAATTCATATCAGGCACCACCATATTCAGAGGCTCAACATAGAAATGGGGAGAAGGAGCAGGATCAACACTCACCTGGGGAGATGACCCTTGACCTAGATCCTTCGCGGAGGGATCAGGTTCATCACTTGGGACCCCAGTAGTGTCATCTTAAATCGGTTGTTCAAATGGAACAAGTGCTCCCCAGTCTCCTGTGGACCGAGGCTCTTCCCTCTAAGACTCAGACCCTCCTCCAACTTCCTCTACAACAACTCCTTCTGAAGCAATGGAGAGATTTTCTATTCCCTCGTTTTCTTGTGGTTTAATGGAAATTTCAACAGAAAGAGGAGTGATACTTGTAGAATCGCAACTTGTCATGGTTGTCTCAGTCTTTTCATGACCAATCACTGGATTTTCACTCGAGTGCCCAACCATGGAGAGAGTTGATGTTTCCTGAACAAGGTTCCCTTGTTTACCCTATTCACCCTGTTTACTTTGTTTGACCGGTGAGACTGGAGGAGGATAAACATTCTCAACCTTGCTCAGATAAGGAACATAATCAGATTGTTTAGGAGAGGGAGTGGAGTGTGGTGGAGACTCTGCTTTAGGGTTTGGACTAGTGATTGTATTGGGAAAGGAGTTTACCGCTGGAATGTTGATTGGTGTGGACTCAATCACAGTGTTGTCGGGTACACTGGAGTTTGCTTGATTTTCAGACATGGTGAGATTGTACTCGAAGGGTTGTGGATTGAGAAGAGAGAAGGCAAAGAGGAGGTTTTGAATTTGGAAGTGAAGGGTTGTGATGTTGATTTATTTATGATGAGGGACCGGTTCTGAAACGGCGGAAACCTTTTACTTGGGGAGTTGTATCTTTCAGAAAAGGTGTGACACTTTGGATGAAAAGACACAACTTAAAGAGATTGTCACGCTGATGATGTGGCATTGTTTTGTCCATTTTAAATTGTGAATTAAAGAACAAAGAAGCTACTAACCTGTATCAAGAAAACCAGGTTCCCTGATAGGTTTGGAGAGCGAGTTTAACCCTTTTTTCAGCATGCACTGCAGCATCTGCTTCTGTAGTCATCATGCATGTCTACCTATAACGGTATAGAGGTGAGTTAGACTTAGCTAGAAAACACTTTAGCTAACTTTTACCTGAGTATGACTTTCATAACCAATCATGAGGAACCAGGTTCTCAGTTGGGCTTTATCATCCCCAGTGGAAGGCAGTTTTCCTCAGAATGTTTTCTTTTCAGGGCTTTGGTGAAGATGTCAGCAACTTGATCTTCAGCAATCAATGTATTTGGCCCTCTTGAGTTGGACTCAAGGTCTTCCAATTTGCTGCTTAGTCCACAGCATTTTAGCACAGCAGGAGGCAGATGATACACATTATGTTTCAGCTGTTGAGAGTGTCACTGAATTTTGCTTCCTTAAGCCTCATGAGACAAGATAGTAGAGAACTAGATCCAGAGAATGTCCCTTTTCTAACGTACTTTTCCTATTCATTACTTGAAGGATAGTAGAGAACTAGGTCCTGTGTTCTCCTAAGATATCTCAAAATTCTTACAACAGCCTTCAAATGAGACTCCTTTGGATTTGACTGAAACCTTGCACAGAACCCAAAACTGAACACAATGTTTGGTCTACTTGCAGTGAGATACAGGAGTGATCTAGTGATGTCTCTATGCATGGTTTGATTTAGAGAAGAACCGGGTTCATCCATGTCTAGGCGTGTAGCTGAGGCAATGGGAGTGCTGATGAATTGTGATGCTTCTATGTCAAATCCTTTTTGACAACTCGATTTTTAGCTTCTGTTGTTTTAGTCGTGGGACCAGGTTCCTTGCTGGAATCAATGATCTTTCTCCACCTTGATCAGTATTTCTGTTTCCTCTTGAGACGAGTATATCAGGAGGATTCCTCCATCTCTTTTAAGCATCAAATTTTCAAAGCCGATCCTTCCCATTGTTGAGAACATAATAATTGCACCCAGATATCCTCTAATGAGTCAACAACTTTGGTCAAGATGTTTGCAAACCCTCTATCAAATAATCTCGACCGTGCCAAATCTTCAAGAGTCCTGTTCTTCTTTTCCACAACTCCATTTGCTGCGGTGTTCTTGGAGCTAAGAAGTTGAGTTATTCTTATTTGAATGCAGCATTCATCCATTCTGGCAATATCCAAACCTGTTCCATGATCTGATTTGATGCAAGCCACATTTGTTTCTATCTAAACTTGGATCTTCTTGACAAAAGCCACAATTACTTGAGAGATCTCATCCTTGGTTCTAAGGAACAGAGTCCAAGTGGGCTTGGAGTAGTCATTCACTATCAACATATATATCTTCTTTCTTTCCTGTTTTGCTCTCTCACTTCTCCACATAGGTCCATATGAAGAAGATCACGTGGCCTTGAGGTGCTGACTGCCTCTTTTTGGGCTTGTATGGAGATCTGACATACTTTCCTATTGCACACTGCGCGTTCCTTGATACTCAACTTGGTCAAACCACGAACCAGGTCCTTCAGGGCCAGTTTATTCGGTGATGAAAAACTTGCATATCCCAGCCTTCTGCCCCATAGTTCAACATCATTTTCAACAGCTCTCAACCATCTTGTATCGCCACTTCTGCAAAGGCTCAAGCACAATACCACAAGTACTCTTATATCTTTTGGCTACAACATCACCTCACCAGTTACAGGAGTTGAGATTGTGCATATCCTGGACAAGAATTCCACTTTATTTCCCTTGTCACATATCTTCCAACTCCTAAAGTGTACCCCTTTTAGCTGTTTCAAAAGGGTACACTCTCTCCTTGCAGGGCTTTTAGTGAAGGAAAGTTGATCGTATTTCCAGTCATGTGCTTTGAGCAGCCGCTGTTCATATATCATTGTAGGCTGCTCCCCTTCACTGCTCCCTGCACGAGGAAATCAAGGGTTAGATTTAGGAACCCAAACAAGTTTATTTTTCTCAAGTTCAACACACAGACTAGTCTTTACCAAATTTAACTCATTTTCAAGCTTAATGTGTGCCTCACTTGCAATTTACTTTCTCTTTTCAGAGTTTCCAGGCCTATTTATCATTTTTAATTCCTCAATTGTCTCTTTCAAGTCTACTATCGCCATTACTAGGTCATCTCTCTCTTGCTCAGTGATAGCGATTCTCTCAGTCAAGGTTTCTTTTTTTTTCCTTACACACTCAATGGTTTCTTTTAAGTCCACCACAACAACCATTAGATCATCTCTTTCATATTCTATACTGGCAATTTTCTCTTCTAAGGCATTCTTTTCCTTTTTCAGGTTCTCTATTGTTTCTTACAAATCAACTACAACGACTAAGTCATCTCTGGTTTATTCAGCTTCCCCTAGTTCCATAGTTAATGCATCTTTATCATTGATAAGACTATGGTACGCATCAATTAGTACATTTTCTAATGACATGAGCTTTTTAGGAGAGTAAGATTTTAGATTTGAACATCCAGAGATTTTACCTCATTGTTGTCGTCATCTTCATCATCATTAGATTGAGCCATTAAAGCAAAGATTGAATCATACTCAGTTGTTTCATTTTCCACTGCCACCATTGAACTACCACCATGGTCGTTTTCTTCTTCAGATTCGCTGGAGGAGTCTCCCTATGCAGCAAGAGCTTGCTTTAAGACATTGTCAACGTCATTCTTTCTCTTGAAGTGTTTGTCAGGAACCTGGTTCCTCTTTACTGCTTTGTTAAAGTTGTTATTGTACTGATCTTGCTTTAGGAGAGGGCAATCCTTGATGAAGTGTCCTGGCTTGCCATATTAATGACAGAGGTCATAATATCTTTGGAACGCCTTCATTCTTGCGAACCATCTTCTGGAATCTTCTTGTCAAGTAGGCCATGTCCCCGTCTTTAGCACTTGAGTCATTGTTGTGTGTCTTGAGGACCAGGTTCTTCTCCCTCTTGGGCTCTCTTCTTTCATTGTCCTTCTTTTTCTTCTTCATTTCATAGGTTTTCAAGTTTCCAATAAGTTCATCCATGGTCAGTGTCTGCAAGTCCTTAGCCTTTGTAATGGCGTTAACTTTGCTTTCCCAAGAACTGGGCAGTACACTAAGGATTTTTCTAACAAGCTTGTTTCTCGGATTACTTTCACCAAGAGAGTAAAGCTCATTGATGATGGAGGTGAATCGAGTATCCATATTGTGAGCACCTAATTTTTGACCATATTTAAATTTTCACTTTTTAGTATTAAATAGTTTTAAGTTTAATCTCTATATTTTAGCTTTTATTTCACCTTTTTATAGGTTTTATTTGAGAAAATTAAAAATCACACAAAAGATTCACATTTTTTAGAGTATTAAATTTTGTTCCAATTCTCAAAGGGAAAGAAAACACACAAAAATATATTTTCCTCTTGACTTTAGTAAGTTAGTGATTTTGAATTATTTTTAAATAATTTTTAGATTGGAAGTAGATAATTGTTATGTTAATTATAGGAGTAGTATTTTTATTTTTGTCTATTTATATATTCTTTAAAAAAGAATCAAAAAAAGAAAAGAAAAGAAAAAAGAAGAGAAAATCATATGTTGAAACATCATCACAAATGGACAAAGTTGCATAACAAACTCACATGCTCAAGGGACGTCCCTTTTTGGCCAAAAGAAAAGATATACAGTCAGATGGAGCATTTTTTTTTACTCGTCCTTATCCCTCATTTTTCTTTCTCCCCACGTCAAATACACTTTATAATTACACACATACATAACAAACGGGGAGGAGGGGTAAAAAAAATAATAAAAGAAAGAGGAAAGAGAGAGTGGAGTATTGGGTCTTCTTCTCCAAAAAACCCAACAACTTTCTGCCATTAAAAAGCTCTTTTTTTCCCACCATTAATGCAGATTTTCTCCTCCATTCAAGCACCTGCATCTTCTCTCAAAAGCCACCAAAGCTTCAGCCAAATCAGCAGCGAAAAACCCCATGAAACCCAGCTCCAAAAAAGTGCAGCGTCTACACCTCTCAAAACCACCACTAAAACTCCATTTCTAGCCATGGGAGTAGCCTGAAAACTCCATGAAGTGAGCTGAAACTTCAGCTCAAAATGAGCTGAAATACTGCCTCAAAAACGCCATTAAAACAGCTCCAGAATCCTCCATGAATCCCGTCTGAAAACCTTCATTAATACCACCTCTTGAAACTCCTAAAACCCACCATAGATTCAGCCATAAAACCTCTGTTAAACAGTCACAAAATAGTCTTAAATTCCAGTCAAAATTACCCAGAAAATTGCTCCAAAAACGAGCTGACAAATACCCCAAAATCTAGCCCCAAACAGCCACAAAAACCAGGCCCAAAACGCACCCTTAAACCCACCAAAATACCATTAAAAACACCTTGAAGCATTCTCCTTTTTCACATAAAACATCAGCGAAAATCAACCCATTTGAGTCGAGATTGTCGAGGCCATCATTCGAGTTCGCCGGACGTAGATTCTAGCTCCTGTTTTCGTTTTTCGGTAAAGTTTGTCGATGTCAGATTCCTTTGTGCAAAGTTGTTATTGAAAGCTAAAGAAAGGTATGTTTTTCACCTATTGTCCTCATCTTTAATGTTTGTTTTATTCATTTTTCTCTTTTAAATTTCATGCTTTTGTTGATTTTTTTTATTTCTTTGTTCAATTCCTTATGATTGCTTTGATTTAGTTGTTTCTTTGTCTTAGTTAAAGTTTGATCCATGTTAGTCTGTTGTTCACTTAAATAACTATTAGATATTATGGAGATTAATCCAATTATTTGATAAATTGGAATGTGACGACCCAAAGGGTCATCACCTGTTTCCTCTTTCATTCCGTGCTTCCGAGGCCTTGAAAAAATTATTTTTACTTGCTTCGATTTGCATGCGCAGTCCGGGCGCGTAGCCGGAAAGCTTAAATATGAATTCTGTGTAAAAATTGATGAATTTTGATATTAATATGATTAAAGTTGACTTTGGTCAACATCTTGGGTAAACGGATCCGGAGCCGTGATTTGACGGTCCCGAAGGGTCCGTAGAAAAATATGGGACTCGAGCGTATGCCCGGAACCGAAATTCGAGGTCCCGAGCCCGAAAAATGAATTTTTTAAAAGAAATTGTTTTTCTGAAATTTATATGGAAATTTGAAATGAAAATGGATTAGAAAGCATTGGTATCGGGCCCGTATTTTGGTTCCGGCACCCGGTACAGGTCTTATATGTGATTTAAGCGCTTCCTGTGAAATTTGGTTGAAATCGGACGTCATTTGACGTGTTTCGGACCTAAATATCTAAAAATGAAAGTTTATGAAGTTTGATGAAAAAGTGATGATTTTGAGGTTTGATTTCTCGTTTTTGATGATATTTTGGCAATTTGATTGCACGCTAAAGTTCGTAGGATGATGTTGAGTTAGTGTGTGTGATTGGTTAGGAGCACCGAGGGCTCGGGAGTGTTTTCGGAGGTGTTCGGGGTGGTTTTGAACTTAGTGAAATTGCAGAAAAATCTGCAGCTGGTGCACAGTAAATTCCTTCATCGCGTTCGCGATATCTCCTTCGCGTTCGCGAAGCTTCAGGTTCCTCCCTCCTTCACGTTCGCATCCCTTCACCGCGATCGCGTAGAGTTATCGAGTTCTGAGGGCCCAGCCCTCCTTCCTTCTTCGCGTTCGCGATGGCTGGACCGCGTTCGCGTAGGTCTCCAGCCCCTTCCCATCGCGTTCGCATACAGGCCAACGCGTTCGCGTAGGCCAAACTCCTTGGACCCCAGTATTTCCTTCTTCGCGTTCGCATCCTTACTCTCACGAACGCGATGCTTGTTCGACCCTACTCATCGCGAACGCGACCCCCATGTCGCGAACTCATAGAGTAATTTCACCCAGCGATTTTTAAGTCATAAAAACAGAACAGTGTCGGGTTTTATTCAAAAAATACACGAACCCTTTCTTCTCCAAAGCTTCTAGGCGATTGTTAGGGCATTTCTTCATCAAAGCTTCTTGGGTAAGTATTGTTTAACTTGTCTCCTTCATTTTCCATCATCATTTATCAAATTCCTAGGCTCAAATCATGTGATTTAGGGTAGAAATTGGGGGAAATGGGTAGAGTTAGGGCTTTTTGATTTTTCTTGATTTAGACCTCGTTTTGGGGTCGAATTTGAAAACAAATTGTATATCCGGGCTCGTGGGGGAATGGGTGATGTGAAATTGGTTCGAACCTCGGGTTTTGACCAAGCGGGCCCGAGGTCGATTTTTGGAATTTTGGGAAGAAAGCTTAGAAATTCATATTTAGGCATTGGGTTTAGTTTGTTTAGCTATTATTAATATTGTAAAGTCATTATTTCATAGATTTGCCTGAGTTGGAGCCGAATTCGAGGGGTAAAGCTATACTAGAGGCTTGAGTTGAGTTTGGAGCATTCGAGGTAAGTGTTTGATCTAACTTTGGCTTGAGGGAATAGGATTAGAGTATTATTTGCTAATTGCTAAATGTTGAGTACGGTGTATAGGTATGGTGACGAGTATCTATACACCGGTGTCTAGCATGACCGTGGGTCTTTATTTGTGCTTAATTGGGATTCTGTAGTGGCTCTTCCTTGTTAGTTGATGGTTTCTATATGATATGAAGAGAATGAGAAGGAAATATGATGTGTAAACTCTTTGGAGCGTTGGCTCGATTTTTGACTTGATTGAAAAGTATGAAATGAACGTAAGAGAAAGAGATGTGATTATTCCCTTGCCGGGACGTGTAAGTTATTGTTGTTGCTCCCTTTGCCGGGATCTAACTGCCTAGTCGTATTCTCCCTTGCCGGAAAACCACATATATATTATGAAATGGGATCGTGTGGACGCCGACCACTTATATATTATGAAATGGGATCGTGTGGCACGCCGACCACTTATGAATTATGAAATGGGATCTTGTGGCACGCCGACCACTTATATATTATGAAATGGGATCGTGTGGCACGCCGACCACTTATATAGATTATGAGATCTGATGTAGTTTCGTGTTTACTTCTGATAAGTTGTTTTCATCTTTATTTTCCCTAAGCATGTCCCCTCCCCGCCTTAATTGGTGTTTTTGGGCCTCAGCAGTAGGATTTGATCGGGAGCTGACTTCAGTCCAGGGACTTTCGAGGTAGCCTAGATGACGTCCGCAGGCCGGAGTCCCTTCTATGTTATTAGTTTGTTTTCCTTGTACCGGGACAAACATTGATGTACTTCTATTCGGACTAGTTTTTAGCACTCTTTAGTAGTTCGTAAGTTAGTGACACCGGATCTGGGTAGAGTTGTATTTAAACTTCCGCATTTGGTTTTCAGTTATCTATGTTTTTAAGACTTCCGCTTTTATTTAAATGACTCATTTTATTTATATCGTTGTGATGTTATCAGAAAATGTTTTAATACTTGGCTTGCCTAGCTCCGATAGTAGGTGCCATCACGACTCCCGATGGTGGGAAATCCGGGTTGTGACAATTTTAGAACCCAAATTCGGCCAAGATATGGCCCAAATCATGTAGCCCAATCCCTAAACCAGGCGACCCAACCCATATGACCCACTAACCCTACCTAATTCCTCCATTAATCTCAGCCATCAACTTGATCGATCTAATGGCTCAAATTCCTCCCCACTACCATATAAAAGCTAATATTTCCCAAATCCTAAACCTAATACCTAAGACCCCAGCCGCAACTCCTCTTCTCCCCACACCTCTGCCTGCCGCCTCACCACCCTAAACGCACCGGAAAATTCCCCAAATCATCACATTGTCCCCCCTCCTCTCCTATCCTTCTTCCACGTCACTCAAATCGTAAAAATCTCATCATATCAATTCGATTCACGCGTTTTCTTCCTTTATTTTCTTTGCTAAACAAAATTCCGAATCCCTTAGATAAATGTTGGAAATGGGAGCCGTTGGATTAAAATTTTGATCCAAGACTTCCATTTTCTGATTTTTGTTTTTTTAAAAAAAAAATGATTTTCGGATCTTGTTGGGGACCACACATTTTCTTCGGGAGGAAGGAAGGAGAAGCTTCTAGGGTTCCTATATATAAGGGTTGTTCGGGCAGAAAATGGGGGAGAAAATTAGGGGTTTCGAGGGCTAAGACTTTGCCTCTCTTCTTCAATTTCCTTCTTTGATTTTTCTAGCTATTTGAAATTTCAAACAGAAAACTCATACAAAAAATGTTTTGTGTTATTTAGGAGTAGAATTTTAGAAAATCAAAAATACTACAAAGAAAAAATGTCACGACCCAAAATTCACTAAGGGTCGTGATGGCGCCGGACACCACTGTCAGGCAAGCCAACTAAAATACTTAATTCAATTCTCTTTTTAATACTCTTGAAATCTATGATTTTCTTCCAAATTTACCAATTAAAAGATAATCGCTTCAATTCAAATTCAATGATAAGCAATTAATACAAAATACTTCGTAACCATCCCAGAACCCCGTGTCACAAGTGCATGAGCAATTTCTAAGAATTTGAATAAAGTACAATAGCTGTCTGGAACACAATTGGATAGAAAGTAAATAGAATTCTGAGAGAGAGACTATACTAGCTGCGGGTCGCCTCGAGGAAATACAGCCCACCTAGTCTCCGGGTCGCCCGTGCTGCTACGCCCAATGGGCCAATAAAAATACATGTACCTGTGCAACAAAATGCACAACAAGTGTAACATGAGTACGAAAATAACGTGTACTCAGTAAGTATCCCCCCTAATCTCAAAGAAGTAGACACGAGATGGCAACTTCGACACTTACTAATGGTCAAATAATAATATTATTAAAGCGATGACTCACGGATTTATTAAGGACAGCAGTATATTCAAATGAATTACTAAACAAGTAAAAGTTCCTTTTTATTAAAAGTTTTCGGATTCATAGTCCATTAATTAACAATTATCTCAAGTCGGGGAGAGCAGATGGCAATATCAATAAATCTCAAGACAAGTAATTTAAACATGCGCAACTCATGCCGAGGTCGTACGGCCCGATCCAACATAAATGTAAAATGTGCACTGCCGAAGGTCGAGCGGCAATAAACCATAGATGCATCTATTACCCCGCTCGCGAATCATACATGCGACACGGTCAGATTTAAACGAACAATCACCCTGCTCGCGTACCATACATGCGACGCAGGTACATATAAAAATACATGCTCAAACAGCAAATTGGGAATTTATCGGGGAACATTTATCCAAATAAAAGCCACTTCTCTTTTAATGATTTAAGAAAATGAAGTTTAATCCTCTTAGAAATTCATTTACCAATTCGATAGGATTTAAGGAATTAAATTGTCAATAAGATCACGAATATTCCAAGTATAGCATGCTTTCGGGTCCTAGACTACGCGGCCTTACACATATTAGTAGCTACGCACGGACTCTCATCACCTGGTGCGTACGTAGCCCCCACAAATAGGAGCACATAATCAATTATTTCACCTATGGGGACAATTCCCTCATACAAGGTTAGAAAGGAGACTCAGCTCGCTCCGAAACCTATGTCCCAATTCAAGAACGCGCTCAAACCTCCAAATTGGAGCCGTACGATCCAAAACTATTCAAATTGGGTAAGAACTAGTCAATACATGCTCAAAAGTTCATATTCTAATTATTAAACCAATTTTCCAACTCTAAACGCAAGGTTCCTAAAATTCATCCGCGGACCCACGTGCCCGGATTCCGGAAATTTTTGAAGAAAGTTGTTACCCATAACCTAAGGATCAATAATATATAATTTCTACTTCATTCCATCAGAAATTTCATGGTTAAATCTTGTTTTTATCAAACTCTAGGTTTTTCATCTAAACCCTTGATTTTCCCTAATTTTCGCATGTTAATCTACCCATAATCTATGTATTTAACTCATGTTGTGTAGAAATTACTTACCTTAAAGTGATAGGTGAAACCCCTCTTCCAAGAGCTCCGGAAATTGCCTAGGACCAAGTGGGAAATAAAGGAAATGGGCTAAGTCTCGGGATAAAAAGCCCTAGGTTCCAGTCGCAGATGTCGCATTTGCGACATCCGGCTCGCAATTGCAATGTCGCATTTGCGACAAAGGCATCACAAATGCGAAGCCTAGCCAACCCTGCCCTGGTCGCATTTGCGTCAAAACCCTTCGCAAATGCCAAGGTGACAGCCTCGCAAAAGCGGTCCTTCATTCGCAAATGTGAACTTTCGCTCAGAAGCCCAGGCTCGCAAATGCGAGCTCCCTCTCGCAAATGCGATGATCGCATTTGTGACCAATTCCTCGCAAATGGGATCATACCAGAACCAGAAATTTCAACTCTTTCACAAAACACTCTGAAACTACTCCGAAACTCACCCGAGCCCCCGGGGCTCCAAACCAAACACCCGTACAAGTCTAAAAATATAACACGGACTTGCTCGAAGCCTCAAATCACATCAAACAACGAAACCATGAATCGCACTCCAATTCAAGCTTAATGAACTTTAAAATTTCAAACTTCTACTTCCGATGTTTAAACCTATCAAATCACGTCCGATGGACCTCAAATTTTGCACACAAGTCATATTCGACATTACGGTCCTACTGCAACTACCGAAATCTGAATCCGACCCCAATATCAAAAAGTCAACTCTCGGTCAAACTTCCCAAAAACCTTCAAATTTCTATCTTTAGCCAAATGACTCCAAAATGACTCACGGACCCCCGAATTCACTTCCGATCGCGCTCCCAATACCAGAATAATCGTGCAGAGCTACTCCCAAACTCGGAATCCCAAACAGACATCGATAACACTGAAATGCACTTCAACCCAAACTTATGAAATTTCTTCAAAAATGCTAACTTCCACGATAGGCGCCGAAACGCTCCCGTGTCATCCAAATCCGATCCGGGCATACGCCTAAGTCCGAAATCATCATACGAACCTACTGGAATCTTCAGATCCCTATTGCGAGGTCGTTTACTCTGAAATCCAATCTTAGTCAATTCTCTCAACTTAAAGCTTCCGAAATGAGAATTTCCTCCCCAAGTCAACTCCGAACTTCTAGAAATTCAATTCCGACCATGCGTACAAGTCATAATGCCTGAATTGAAGCTGCTCATGGCCTCAAACTGCTGAACGACGCACTAGAGCTCAAAACGACCGGTCGGGTCGTTACATCCTCTCCCACTTAATCATACGTTCGTCCTCGAACGTGCTAGGAACCGTGCTGGGGTTGTCTGAAATCACTGTTAAACACCTTGTGCACCTACCCATGCTACCACAACCCAGTTGAGCACATTAGCTCGAGCAATTCTGAAGATATTCTCTTTTATTCAAACAAATGAGCCTTAGAGCCTAGTTTCAACATCCGAAATTCTCTGCCAGGCCTATTCCAACATCCGCCCACCGTATCAATAACTACACGCAGTACCAAAACATGACTGCATATCTTAGCTAAATTCACACCTTGCACCACGTTACTCACAGAACCACAATAGCATTCTCCGATCAAACACTTCGAAGTTCCACGAATCTGATGCTCCCATGGCACCTCATGACCTACATATGTCTTGCTCTAACTCTTACAACACCGCCACGATGGAAGAGATGCGTAGAAATTCATAACCAACTACCGAATCAACAAATCATTGGGCCTATACTCCTGTCAAGAACCATCACCTCATCTTGAACCAATAATGGTCTTAGCTCCTTAATATACTTCACATGATCCAGTTGCACTGATCCTAGATCCAATACCCTCGTCTCCCCCAGTACGAACTGCCCGGCAATAAGCCACCCCGGACATGATCAAAAGTCTCATATGATGCCTGTTGATACCCAATTTTTCCCTAGATATTTTTATACTCAAAATACTTTAAAAATAACATATATATGCATATATGAGCATACCCAAATGTTTTGGTATTTTTCCAAATTTTTAAAGATTTTTTAAACCAATTTATATTGTCTATTTTAATACTACAAAATTCAATAATTATTCCCAAAAAATTGTCATTTTTTGAATAATTCATTTTATTCTCATATTTACACCAAAATATAATTAAGGTTATTTTTGCATATTTTTTACAGATTTATTTGGCATTTTTAAAACTAAATTGCATATAATTACAATTATAGCCTATTTTACAATTAGCAGCATTTTACAATTTTAAAATCGTTTCCAGTATTTTTAGATTAATGTTTATACATTATTAGTTACGTAAGTGCTTTTAATTTTTTTTTAAAATCATTCTCACTATTTTATAAATTAAAAAAGGGGAAAAATGGCCATTAAGTGCTAGCCAGATTTTATTTCAATTGTAGCCACATTGGACTCCCAAATTAGCCCAATTTTAGACCCAATTAATCTAGCCCAACAACCCGTTTGAACCAACCCACCCGGTCTCCCACCTAACCCCTTCTAATCACAGCCGTTGATCTAAAAGATCAATGGCCCAAATACACCCTTTCCTTTTTAATTTACCAAACCCCCCAACCCTAATTCATTTCCCTCTACCGGCCGCCCTTGAATTCCCTTCCTCTCCCATTCTCTCTGCAAACCCTAGTCGCCGCCACCCAAGCTAACCCTAATCACTTCGATTCTCGCCGGTTTCCATGGCTTCTTAGGCCGTGAAACCCTTATACTCACCTCCTATCGCTCTTGTGCGCTTGGTATTTGAAGGTTTGAGGCTAGACCTCAAAGGTCTCCACCCAGATCTCCGCCGACTTGAGGGTTCCGGCCATCTCCGGCTTGGCTCCTGCATATCTTAGCCTCCTGTGCCTTTTTCCAGTCTTATCAGACTTAGATCGGACATTTTCCAAAGCCTTTCTCGTTCTAGGGTTCACTTGAAACCGTAGCTGTTCGAGTTTTTTCTCCAATTCTCTTCAGATCTGTGTGTATTCATGCTTTACTTTGAGTTTTTAAAAGGTTTCCCCAACTTTTCTTTGTAAAATCCTTTTTCCAAAGGCACTTCTTTCTGATTTAGGGTTTCTGAAAAAAATGCTTATGTGATTTCCGATCTTTCTTCTCCCTTTCTCGTGTATGTTTGTCTCTACCATGTTCTTATTTTTTTTTTACACATGTTCTTCTACTATGTTTGCTATATTTTGTTCTTCATTCTACTATGTTTCTGTGCTATGTTTTCACATGCTATGTTTCTGTGCTATGTTTTCACATGCTATGTTCTGCTACTTGCCTTCCATTACGACTTGATATGCTTTGCCTACTGTAGTTTTGTACCATGTTCATTAAGTGTTCTTACTATGCCTACTTAAGCATATTTTCCTCTACTGTTTCTTCTACTCTCATTGTGGTTCGAATTAATTCCATGACTCTGTTTGCATTAAACCTTCTACTGTATTTGCTTGTTTCCTCTTCTTTGCATTTGCTTCAAGTCGAAAACCCTAGGATTTGGGGTTTTGGCGAGTTTGGTCTTGTGTGTTTGGACTAGGGTTCTATTTGAGCCCTGGACTCTCTCAAACTCACTTGGGGTCCATGTACTGAGTTTGAATCCTTTTGTGTATGAATTTTTCTATACTAGACTCCTCTGATTAGCATGACAACCCCTTTTATATGTGTTAAAATCTTTCTTCAAAAGGTTTTCCAACTTGTGTTCGAATCAGAATCCTTTTTTGGGGGGTTAATTGATTACTACTGATTCTTCTTAAGTAAGACCTTTCCATAGCCTTTCTGACTTGGTTATTCATGAACCAATAGTTGTAATTCTCTGATTCCTTGACTTTTTGGGTACTGATTGGTTCTTACCTTATTTGTTTAACCGTGTATTTCAAAATTTCTTCCCTTAATTAAACTCCTATGTATTTACCCCTAGTTGCCTACTTTGCACAAGATGCTTACTTGATCTCTTTCCTTAAATACTCTTTTGTTCATTACCGTTTAAGTTTGAACTCCTTAATTAAAGGAAGTTCTTCTACTGATTGATTCTAATTGGTACATGGCTATTTCTTTGCCTTATTCCTTGCATGTTTTCAAACTATAAATACATGCTCTTTTATTAACACAACACACCAACATTCGTAGTTTTCTGAACTCACATTCACACTCAAAAAGTATTCTCTCTCGTTGCTTGTACTGTGGCCTATTTGCAAGACTTCTGCTTTCTTTTGTTTGTCTCTTTCTGAAACTGGTATGTCCTAGTTTTAATTCCAGCATCAACTCTAATGTGTTTACTTACCAATTCTCCTGTCCATGCTTACTTTACTGCCTGTAGAATTTAACCTTTGTATAATGTGCTTATATCTAGCTTATGTCTTGCAATGAATCCCATCCTCCATGTCCCCCCTATGTGTTTGAGCTATAGTTTAAAAAACATGGCAATACACAAAGTTATTGTCCATGGATGTAAAATGGACCCTTTGGGTCCTAAGCTCTTTCAGTTTTCCATCCTCATTCCCTTATGTGTGTTTGAGTTAAGATTTGGCCTGGCAGCATCCAAATTGCTGTCCAGGGTTAAACCTGACCTTCAATAGGTCCTAACTCTCCAATGTTTGGCTAGTGGGCTGGTCAGGGGTGTGCCAGAATTTTATGTTGCTGGGCATGACCACCAGCCTACCTTGGCATCCCTTATATCCCTCTACTGCACTTACACTTGTTCCTAGACTCTAAGTTCTGCCCCCATCCAATGAGCCTTGCCTTGGGACCTTGAGCTCCCTCTGAACTTGGACATTGGAGGGCTGGCCCTTCCACACTGCACTTTCATTCAGTTCCGATATCTGGATGTGAGCATTGCCTGGAGTTCTTGAAATTCCTTGGAACTTTGACACATCCCGGATAAGAGAAAGGCTTTGGAACCTGATCCTGGCAGTTGGCTCATATCATATTGTTAGACCTTGGGTTTGAATTAGGTTCCTTGGATGCAGCTTAAGAGTTCTGGTTGTAATTTTATTTCCAGTTTTTGATTCATCTTGGTCTGTAATAAAATTTTGTAATAACCTCTGGGGTGATTAGTGAAAAGGGAAGGGTAACCATGCATGCAAAGGGGTAGATATCATGCTCCTAGGGAATTACCACACTTCTGTACTCATGTATCTTGCCTACAGCTTTGCACATTTGCATATCACACGTAGATACCATGTCTATAGGTTTATGCATCCACATAGATATCATGTCTATAGGTTTATGCATCCATATAGATACTATGTCTATAGGAATTTTGCATCTCCGCATGGATACCACGCCTATAAGTAACCAGGAATCCAGACTCTACGCATGCATTGTTCACTAGGCAAACCTATTTATAGGATTAAAAACTAACAGTATTCAGATACCATGCCTATAGGATTTCTGCGCTCCTGCTACGCCTATAAAAAGTGTTTAAATTGACGACGCTAGAAAGCATGCCTATAGGAATTATCAATCAAATCTGAATCACTCATTTTAAGATTAGCACTAATTATAGAACTCACATCATTTTGTTAAAACTGGCAACTTTCTTAATCAGTTTGTTTCTTTATTCTTGAAACCATCAGATGCCATGCCTATAGGCCATCACGTAGGCAAACAAGTATGTCGTTTATTAATTGCACTGGTCTTCGATAAGTTGCAGCCAGGCGAGCCTAATGCGAACTTCTTGCCTGAAAATATGTAATGAACCAGCCTACCTAACGTTAAGCATAATTTTGACCTAATCAGTACATGTAAGACATGCTAAACTACATGATTTTCTGTGATTAAAGGAGGTTTATCTGAGCCTTAATTGTTTTTGTGCTCCCATAACTGCTTTCATGTGTTTTGCTTGACGCCTTAGTCTTTTAACCTTTTTAAACCTCTGAAAATCCAAGCTTCCTCCCTTTAGGATTAGTAGTCCTAAAAGCCTCCAGGACTGATAGGTGGGACGGGTAATAGCATGCAATAAGTAAACGAGACTATTTCGCGCTTAATACCTTAACGGAGTGGGAAGGATAGACATGGAGATGATGATCACACGATAACACTACGCGTACAATTGACTACCGGTGTTGTGTGGATGATCCATGTGATTTATAAACCTAGGACCCCTTTTCTTATACAACTTTGTTAATATCAATAAAATCCTGTCTTTTCAACTACTCAAAACTCCTCCTTAATTTTACTGCATTGTGCCTTTTCTTCCAAATTTTTCTTCTTTGTTTATTCAATGTATTGATTAATTTTCTGCGTTTAGTCCCCCTTTTAAACAAATTGTAGATTATCTAGACCTTGATCCCACATACTTGTCACGTATTTATTTGCAACCCTGATGTGTAAAATCCTTTGTGTATCTATTTGCATTAAAGTCACAACATAGCATGGCCGGGAACCACACTAGTGGATCTTGAGGGGTGCCTAACACCTTCCCCTTGAGATAATTTCTAGCCCTTACCCGAACTCTGGTTTTCCAACTCAAAAATCCTTCTTAGTGTCCTAGTGCACTCAATCATTAGGTGGCGACTCTTCAATTCCAAAAAACCCAATTCCCAAACGGGAATAGAGTTGTCTTCCCGAATGTCGTAAACCCGATTTCGCGAGAAAAAGGGGGCGTCGACAGCATGGCGACTCTGCTGGGGACTCTTTAGGCTTTTACCACTTCATGTTATATGTGACTTTATTGTTTTCTTTATTGCTTTGTTTAATACCTTTATTCGAAACTGACTTGTCTTTTTGTTTCCTTTTTCTTTAACGCTTTCATTTACTGCTTTCTTTCAATACCGTTGTAATTTTTGAGCAATTATTGTAATCATTATGAACGTGAAAATACGTGACAATCTGTTTCATTTTTTGTAATTGCATCTTCAACATTATATTCCACTCGTGCCAAACAAATACCATAGCAACGCTTGATGAGTGGTTGCGCTCTTCCAATATTATTACCCCCTAAATTTTGGCAAAGGCGTATTTGCGGTAAGACTAGTCGATCAGCGGTGCAGTCGACTGTTCCGTGCCTTTCCCTCTTGAGTTGTCCGCTCAAGGGTACCGGTCTAGCACCCCATGGAAACCCTATCATGTTTAACTGTTCATGCATTACTGTCAAACCTAGTCGAGTCAGTTATGCTGTCCACATAATGACTCTTTAGGATAGCCTTATCCAAAGTCCACTGGGTTCCCCTGGGACCCAAACGGACAACACCATACTCTGTGCATTTATTTGGAGAACTAAATGATGTTTATGCTAATTATTGATTTAAATAGTCGAGTTCGGTGGGGGTAAGGGACTAACGCTTTGTTTTGCAGAAAATGAGGCACGAAGTCCCCAGATTCGGCATGGTAACCAATATTCACCCGAGGTTGCTAAGATGGTGGGAAGACCTTCATTCCAGTGACCGGACTCTCGTCCGCAAGTATTTGGGAAACTTACCCTCTCTTTTGGAAATTCAGCCGGACAACAAAATTATAGAGGCTGCGACCTTATTCTGGGACAGTGATAGATCGGTATTTCGATTAGGGGACCTTGAAATGACCCCGCTGCTCGAGGAAATAGGAGGGTTAGCCGGTATTCCTTGGGAGACTCCGGGTTTGCTCATGCCAGAATACCGCAAGGGTAAAGGTTTCTTCAAAATGATGGTGTTGAAGAAAAACTCAGATTTGACTTGTTTGAAGGATTCCTATATTCCCTTCGACTACCTGTACGAGAGGTACGGTCATAGCCAGTCCTACCGCACCTATCCAGACGAATTCACCCTCACCTCATTGGGGCATATCCACAGGAGGGTTTTCGTCTTCATGTTCTGTTTCTTGGGGATGATAGTGTTTCCCATGAAGAAGTCTAGGATTCACACCAGACTAGCCATGGTCACCAAGACACTAATGGAGGGGATTGAAGGGCAACATTTCAGCATAGTGCCCATGATTGTTGCGGAGATCTACCGAGCTTTGGAAAATTGTCAACAAGGGGCCAGTCATTTTGAGGGTTGCAACTTATTACTCCAACTCTGGCTCATAGAACATCTCCAAAAGGGTTGATACCGCCAAGAGCTTCCGCGAAGGCCGTGGAATGACCACATAGCCTTTCACCATCCCAATAGAATGAGCTATATGCCTGACATGTTTGCTCGGCCAGGGGATGCTCGAGGATGGGTAGAATTGTTTGAAAACTTGAAAGAAGACAAGGTGCAGTGGATGTTCGAATGGTTCCCCACTGGAGAGTTCATCATCCGCTCTCGGGACGCTCCGCTTCTCATACTCATTGGTCTGAGGGGAACTTATCCCTATGTCCCTCTCCGGGTCATGAGGCAAGCGGGGAGGAAGCAAGTCGTACCAAAGGTAGAAAAGATGAGTCATTTCAGGGCTGATTTCCAAGACGACGATAGCCCATACAAATGTCAAGCTCAACAAATGTGGAATAGCAAGATCGTCCTGGAGAGGGATCCCATAGAACCTGACAGGTATCATGCCGGCTACACCTTATACTATCCAGGTTGGCTAGAAGAAGATCATGCTGGATTAGGACAGCCCGGGTATGTTCGAGGTCACAGGGTCATCGACGAAAGGGCTGAGATACAGGTTAAGTACAACTAGTTGCGTAAGAGGATCAGGGAGTGCGAGAGCGAGCATCAGGAGATTCAAGAGGCAAATCAAAAGTTGATCGAGGAGTGGAAGGATATGGCTGTCAGAGCCAACAAGCGCCTAGGGCATTTGGAGCGAGGGTTAGTAGAACTGGAAGGGAAATTCATCCGGAGGATCGAGAATTGCCAAAACGCCGAAGGAAATGAAGGAGGACATTTGGCTAGGGCTTATCTGCTGCTGGGATTGCGTGACCTGGTGACGCTGTTCGATGGAGCGAAAAATGCCGAGTCTGGAGAAGGTCCTTCGTGGGACCCAAATTAGGTTTAGGAGTTTCTTTTCTTCTGCTTTGAAATGTAATAAGGCCAACGGCCATTAGTGACATTTTTTACTTTATGCAATTTTAGTGTCGTTTTGGGATTCGTCTCATTTTTATCAATAAAATGAGGCATTTAGCATTATAAGTTCTCCAAATCAACTTGTCGCTAGGCCTACCTCGGGCACAACGAGGCACCCAATTTAGGACACGATTTATATTCTTGTACTATGTGTTTAAATACTGCAATATTTCTTTCACAGAATCCGTACTAACTTGTTACCTTTTTGTTGTTTTTACTTTTATTTTTATTCCCCTCCCTAAAAGGTTAGTTCGTGCATTCTGGCATCGTCATCCTACTCCACAAGATCTAAGGGCCCTCCACCTCCTCCTCCTCCAAGTCCTATCAAAAGCAAGAACAAAGCAAAGATGGAAAACGTGAACAACATCAGAAAGGACGACTCAGCCGAAAGGGTAGAGGTTCCTCAGGGTGTTCAGGTATCCAAAGAAAGTGCCGCTCAGCTCGAACAAAAGTTACTGAAATTTCAAGAAGAATTAGACCAAGTTCGGAACTTGGCAAGTCTGTCATTCTCCCTCACTACTCCAGAAATCAACTTTCCCAATGCTCAACACCCCATACCTCCACAAAACATCCCAAAGCCACAGAAACAGCCCGCTACTCATTGCAACACACATCTCAACAACACTCCACTCCTCATCCCTGAACCATCAAATGATTATCCCCACCACGCTCCCATCTATGTGGAAACCCTACCACAATACACTCAACCCATTACAAACACACCGGAGTCTGATGACAAAGACTCTCTCATCAAAAACCTGGGAACCTTGGCTGTCGAGCTCAAGATAATTGACTAGTCCGAGTACAGGGTATTGAAGGAAATCAAAGGCAATTGAAAGGGCTGAATTATGAGGATCTTTGCATCCAGCCGGACGTGAACTTCCGTTAAAAAAGGGTAACAAAGCCTCCTAAGTTGGAAATGTTTGACGGCCTCGGGGATCCTAGAGTCCATCTGAGGACAGTATTGTGAATAAACTGGTCGGTGTAGGAAGAGACGAGAAGATCGCATTGAAACTCTTCATGAGAAGTTTGAAAGCGATGCTTATCTTGTACATTAGCCAAAGATCCCAAGAAGTGGACAAGCTGGGTAGGAAGGCGTCCGATCATGGGCAGGTTGTAGTTTCAATACAGAAAATACACCAGATATCTTCTACATCCCAGATCGAAAAAAAACTCCACTGAGACATCCGCGAATATGTCTACTCGATTGGAATCCGAGGCTGCAAGGTCAGGCCGGCTTAAGGAAGAATAGATGAACCGATTTTTTTCCGAGCTCTAAGATCCGCAGTACTATGAGAGTTAATGTGATAAGGGCGAATTCTCAGATTATATCAAGCTGAGAAAGGATTGAAGAGGGAAAGAGCGGAATGGTCACGTAATTTGAAGCACTGCAGGCTACCAACAAAGCCCTGCAATCTGGTGCGCATTCCAAAGAAAAAGTAGTTAGTGCCGTGATGGTGCAAAGCGAAACAAGTCCCCAATAAAATACACGCCACCGGTACCCCCCTCTCACATACCACCTAATCCCAAACTACCAAACTCACCTCCGCCTTCTTACCAAATTCATCACCCCGCTTATTAATCACTCCCTCTCCCACATTATCAACTCACCTCACCATAGAGATTTCCAAACTCCCCGTTCACCAGCCTTATGCAAGCCTACCACTACAATCACCTAACCCCTGCTAAAACTTCCCCAGCAGCCCTAACTTTGATCGCCAAACCTCCCACAATACACCGCCATGCGACCATCGACAGCTATATGAAAGGGCTCAAAGCTGCTGGTTACTCACCCCAATCCTCATACCTCCAACTCAATCCTTCCCAGTTCATCCAAATAAACCCGTGCATACCATCGGCATGAAGCCAATACCATGATGAGTGCTGAATCTCTGAAAAGACAAAATCCAAGCTCTAATACAACAAAATCATCCGTTGGCCAAAAGAACCTGCTCCTAAATGTCGAAACATCCCTTGCTGATCAAAGGGGGTGTGTCATATATGAAGTGGACAGACATTGGGACCCAAGGGTTAATGGATAATGCCAATCGGTGACGAGCCCAAGAACACACCGCATATGTGAGAGATTCCAGATTGTCAATCCAAGAATCCAAGCCCCTCCTAGGGATGCTGATTGTACGAAAGATCACACATGCCTCTCGTAGTTCTTGAAACACCGGTCATCACAAAGGAACCGCCGAGCGAGGCGCCGCCCGATTGAGGTGGAGTTTGGTGGTCTCCGAAAAGTTACCATTCGAAATCTGCTGTGATTGCCACCCACACACAGAGAAGTGCATTTCCTAAACCCCACCAGGTCAGCCGAAGTTTGAGTGGAATCCACCAAGAAGTGATTATTCATGGGGTGACGGGAGTAACCCCATTATACAGTCGCCCCAAACCATTCCCACAATGAAGGAGAAGGAAAGCTTAGGAGGGAGAAACTTAACCACCACATTGAGTTGAGTCAACGCCTGGACAAGATAAAGTGGGTGGGAAACAAGATTCGAGAGAGGCATCTATACTTAAATTGGCAGGCGCGCACTCTCTTCTCCTTT